>NW_027113999.1:228675-235199 GCF_000696795.3 Halyomorpha halys
TTTTGCAGTAAAAATCAACAGTTTTTTAAGGAAGGAATTTGGAAAGGAACCGACTGTAACGGTGGATATTTTGATGAATAAAGGTGATTATTTGAAAATATTTATTTATTTATAATTTCCCCCAAAAAAACGACAGGACTTTTTGAATGACCTGGTATAAAAGGTAGATCTGTGGGTACCTCATCAACGTAATGAACGGCTACAGTTGAAGTGTTATGAGACATGCGTTTTACAGATAACCTGAAAAAAAAAAAAAATCGAGCCTTTTCTCAAAAGAATATTCACGTGTGATGAAAATTGTATTGTATATGACAACAGGTGTGGGGCAGGTCAGTGCTTAAATATCGACGATAGATGGACTCATCACAAAACTAAATATGCGTCTAAAAAATTATTGGTTTCTGTGTGGTGGTCAGTGGCAGGAATAATCATTTCTCCTTTATACCCAGAGGTGAAACCATCACATCATCTTACAGCAGTGGTGTTGACATAATGCGTCAAAACTTGTCCAAAAACAACCAGCATTGGAAGGGACCTATTCTGTTACACGACGCTATATCTTGTTTCACAATAAATAGTCAAGAAACTAAACTAAAGTTATTTTACAAAGTCCTTCCAAACCTATCTTATTCACTAGACTTGTCTCCAACAGATTTCTATCTGTTCTGAAATTGGGACAACTTCCTTAAAGGTAAGATTTCTGAAAATTATTCCAAGGTCAAAAACGCATTTTCTGACCTTATATGACGTATTGTAACAGGCTTAATAACTATACTTCTTTACATTGTTCATCCAAAAGTCTAAATGAGAATTGGAAAGTAGTTGAAATAAGACTAGAATTAAAAAAAAAATTCATTTCCAGAGAAGGGGTATAAATATCCCTTGGCTTATACCACATATAGGCTTTAGAATTTTTATTCATTATTGCCTAAAGCAATACTTTGACATTCAATATACTATTTTGTCATCAATTATTCATTACTGAGATATAAGTTAATCGATATACTCATAATTGTTGTCGCCTAATTTTTTATACAATAATCCAGCATGTTAACACTCAAAAATATACAATATTACTTTCCTGAAAGTGGTCATTTTAATATTTCTCCTCTAATTTTATTTAAGAAAGATAGAGAGAAACACTTTACCATGAATAAAAAACTTATTATGTAATTGCGATGTAATCGCTTTAAGCCACCTGTTATTCACTAATTCGTAGCAGTTATATAAACAGGAGCCATTTAATTTCTGTTCTTTCTCAGTTAACAGAATTAGCCTTATAAAACGGTTGTCAAGAGTTAAAATACCGATTTCTTTATTTTTCGTGTATGATTAATTAACTACTTTTCGATCCATTTACTGGAAGGGCGGTTCGCTAGAAATGTAATTTAGAGGATGTCCCACACTAAAGAAAAAATGAATAAATGGCGTATTCATTATAGAAGAATTTATAGTTTCAGGGCATTCTTTGACTTCTTATTCGCTGAAAATGTATTCGTGAGTAAAATACATTGACAAGTAATCAGTTTCTAACGAATACTGTATTTGTAGTCACCAAACATTTCCAGGAAAAACTAATAAATGGAAAAATTCATTATTTTTATTATTAGAGTAGCGAGAAACTTCTGTTTTGAAGCCTCAAATTTGTGTACTTTGTAGAATACCATCCAAAATAATCTTCTCTTTTATATCTCAGTATATCTTTCCTGTTGTCATATTGATGTAATTTTATAATTAATTAACCTTTTAATATTTTTTAATTAACACTCAAACCTAAAGAAAAGTAAACAGTTCAAAAAATAAGCTCTCATATAGAAGCATTAATCTTTAGAAATGCATAGCCTGAAATCGAAATATGTTGATTTATGGGTGACAGATAGAATAAATGTTTTAGACGTTGTTTATTGTTGCTAATAATCAGTGTTCATTACGATTTAATTACAAAGTTCTGCGAACCGTTCCCGAGGGTGGGACCTCACTGCTCTAGAAGGCGAGAGTGGGTCGACGGAGGAATTCTCAGCGGATAGAAATAATGAAAATGAAGACGAATTCCCTGAACCAGATCTTACATAGTTTCATTGCTTTGAAAATGTCTATGGAGATATTAGCTGCTTTCTTGATAGAAATACATGCTGATATAGGCAAGTAAATGTGTACATAAATAAATAAACTTATTGTTACAGTTGAAATTTTTTTCACGAAAAGAATCCATACTAGAAATGGTCATGACAACATCAGGCTCTCGGGAGTATTATTTACTTATGAGCAAACGTAACGAATGTAAGTCGACAGCTATAATATACCAACAATGTAATACTTAGGGTAAATAATATATTTAAAACTATTTTATTTTTGCCATTATTAGGCATTTTGAACATTATTATAATTTTAGGTTGATCACATATGCTACGGTTTACTCACTAAAGAAATCATACAAATCCTCTTGCTGCATAGAATTAAAAATATTTCATGTATTCATATCATACCATAATTCAATATGTAAACAAGTTTTTTTCTGAGATGTCATAAATAAATATTGTATTGACCCGCGATCTTTGTGAAAAAAACATTTTTTCACAAATTGATACGTGGACGAAACTATGAAAGACTATTGCATAGAAGAATGTCTACTCTAATTTTCGATATTATCTAAGAATGTTCAATCCTTAAAATATATGCAAAATTCTATTAATTTTATTGAATACAGAACCAGGATCTTTCTTTTATCAACTGATTGCGCAATCGTTGCCTTCCAATCCTTCACTAGCCCTGCTCAACTGACTGGCAGAAGGTTAATTGTTTGCGAAGCCGATCCAATCTCACGTTGTTTGGAAGAGTTGCCCTTCGACAGCCACCATCATCGGCTATATTGGGTCTTAACCTCTGACAGCCTCCTTGCATCTCATTTACAGTAGATTAATTGGATTCTCTCACTTATTTTTATCCTGTTATTGTCCTCAGTGACTCTTCTGGTCATTAAATCCTATAAAATGAGAGTTATGTAATATATATAAATCCTGTTAAAATGTTTAATTTTTTCAGTGTTAAAAAAATAAATAAATAAAATAAAAGTTTTTAAATTATTACAGTAATATTTTTTTTAATCACTATCTTTCTTTGATGGTAAGAAAAAAAAAAAAAGATACAAACTGTTGTATGTTATTATAGGATGATTTCAAAACTATGACTTGAATTTTTTATATTGCAAAGGGTAAGTAACATACAAGTTAGCGTTTTGTGAACTTAGAAATAATGATAACTAATAAATTAATTCATATCAGAAATTTATATACCTCAATTCCTAACCTCATCGGAATAGTATATTAGTTCAGGTTTTTATTTATTTATTTTTTTAGTTAGCTTATTTAAGATGATTTGAAGTGAAATACTGCAGTCTATATAAGGCTTTTTTAGGCTATCGAAGTGAGATGTGCTATCTCTGGTCTGTAATTATGTGATGTATTTTGATAGATTTTAATAATAATCATGTCTGAGAGGGAAAAATGACTCCTTGTATGTTTAATACTATTTAGAAATTCAAGGTTTTGTTTTGTAATCTTCTAATTATCACCTTAATTTATGTTACTTATTTACTATCTTCTCATAATATAAAAAATTGAAAATATGTTTTAATATTTTTTTAAAAATACATCATCAAAATCATCGAAGCAATTTTTTTGAGGAAGTCGAAAAAATATAAAAAATAAATTGAATAAAGTCGCGCTCCTATTCAGTGGATTTTGTAGAAAAAGTTACAGTAACATCTAGGTATATTCCGGTCTTAAATAACGTAGTTTTAAAGACATAATATATATGTTCTAGATGTCTCTAAATAATCTTTTTTTTTTATCAAAGATGTTCTTTAAACTTTCGTACGTAATTACATAACATAATAGTAAAATAATATGTAATCATTTTTAAAAAGAATAGAATCCTTTCGTCTCTAGAAATAGTAGCTTGATTCACAAAGCTGTATATTTACGTAAATGTTGCTACCATTATACCAATTAATATTAATAGCTAATAAAATAAAAGAAGTGCTTTACGTCACATTACGTATACACCTGTGCAAATGTGGCCTTCTCGGTTGTTAACGGTTAACAATATGTATTTATGCTTTCACCTATTGCTTTCGGCGTGTTTAGCACATCGTTTCATCAAAACTCCGAATCATTCTCAACGAACTGATTGTCGAAGTTATCGGTAAAACAAAAATTGCAATCAATTTTATTGTTATTGGATTTTATTTTCGGTATTATTAGCATTTGAGGACATTTTGTTTAGTTTTATTCGTTAAAGAGATCTTGCAAATCCTATTTTTCGTTATAAATAAACCTGTTTCATATATTCATATCAAACCATATTTGTATATGCTTCATTGGAGTCTCAGGTATTTTCAGTGGTAGTCATAAATATTGTCTAGACAACAAAGGTAGTGAGTCGTAGTAAGATCGAAAGTGAAAAAAAAAATCTAAACTATTGTGAAAAATAAATAATAAATAAACTCGCTATTATTCTTCTAGTAATATTAGTCAGGGATGAATAAAAATTAAGAAACAATAACGTAAACAGATTATTGGTGCCATATCTCTTTGTTATCATAATTCATGCAAACTATCACTTACCACCTCTCGAAATTCTTCCCATTCCGTCTATTGCTGTATATTACAGCCCATAATCGGTCTTGGTTCCGTTAGAGTGGTTCAGGCTGGAGAATATGCAAATATAGAGGACCCTACGATCTTTATAGAGAGCTGATGTGGTCAAATTGACTAAGCTAGTGGAGAGTGCTGAAGGAAATCCTTCATAGAACAAGAGAGCTGGCAAGCCAAAGTAGACTAATGGAGTAGCAGTAGACAGAAGATACCTCTTAGAGATGGTGAGCTGGAAGGCGACAGCACTAGACAGAGCCAAGTGGTAGAGGCTCTTTGAAGAGGCTAAGATCCACCTTGGACCATAGACAGAGATAGTTTAGACCGTTCGTAGCCGAGGGAGTTGAGGCTTCACCTTATCAACCTCGAGCCTGCAGTAGGGATGGGATATCGAAAGAAAAATATCGATATCGGTATCGATATCGATATCGGATAGCAATATCGATAACGATATTATATCGGACCTAAAATATCGATATTTTAAAATATCGAAATATCGATATCGAAAATTTATCATATAATAAAAAGTACTAATAATTATAAAATGATATTATAGCAAGATATTGGAAGACTTATATTATGTCATACCTTATCAAAATACATAAGAAACTCTTAATAACAATCAAAAAAAGCAACACCACGACAACCATATCATAAACATAAAAAATATTAACTAAAATATAATTGTTTTATTGAAGAAAATTTAAAAATAGAATATAGATATTTTATTTTGATAATTACATATTTATTTCAATATTTTCTATTTTTGTAATATCGATATGGTATATAACAACAATATTCCGATATTATTTATTCGAAATTTCGTTATATTGTTTAAAATGACTAAAATAACATACATAAATTTTAAAATAGGAATATCGATATTTAATTTTAATATTACGTATTTATTCCGATATTATACATTGTTTTAATATCAATGTGAAATATAAGCAACAATATTCCGATATAATTTTTTCGAAATATTGATATATTGCTTAAAATGACTAGAATATTATAAAGGTATTTTAAAACAGGAATATCGATATTTTATTTTGATAATTACATATATTTTTCGAGATTTTAAATTGTAGTATTATCGATATTAAACATAAATAACAATATTCCGATATTATTTTATCTAAATATCAATATTTTGTTTAAAAATACTAGAACATTGTATAGAATAATTAAAAATGGAATATCGATATTCTATTTTCATAAATACATATTTGTTTCGATATTTTGTATTATTGTAATATCATTATGGTATATAAGAACAATGCTCCGATATTATTATAACGAAATATTGATATATTGTTTAAAATGATTAAAATATTATATAGGGATTTTAAAATAGGAATATCGATATTTTATTTTGATAATAACATATTTTTTTCGAAATTGTACATTGTAGTAATATTGATATGGAATATAAACAAGAATATTGTTGTATATAATTTTATTGAAATATCGATATTTTGTTTAAAAAGATTAGAAAATTGTATAGAATAATTAAAAATGGAATATCGATATTTTATTTTGATAAATACATATTTATTTTGATAGTTTGTATTATTGTAATGTCGATATAGTATATAAGAACAATATTCCGATATCATTTTATCGTATCGATATTTTATTTTGATAATTACATATTTTTTTCGATATTTTAAATTGTAGTAATATCGATATCAAACATAAACAACAATATGCCGATATTATTTTATCTAAATATCAATATTTTGTTTAAAAAGATTAGAAAAATGTATAGAATAATTAAAAATGGAATATCGATATTTTATTTTGATAAATACATATTTATTTAGATATTTTGTATTATTGTAATATCGATATAGTATATAAGAACAATAT
>NW_027113999.1:236643-259111 GCF_000696795.3 Halyomorpha halys
TAAAGTAACCGATATTCCGATATTATCGGAGGAAAATATCGATATTCCGATATTATCGGTTACTGGATATCGATATAAAAATATCGAATATCGGAGACAAAATATCGATATTTCGATAATATCGATATCGATATCCCATCCCTAGTTTGAAGTACCACCAATGGGTGGTTCCTTCCTGAGATTTTCAAGTGTATATGAAACATACTACATATTTACCTATTGTATTATTTTGTACAGTTGTAAATTACATTAAATAAATAATTTTTTAAAAAATATTAATAATAAGGTAGAATCATTTTTCTAAAACTTGAGTCATAATAGAAATCTTTATAGGTGGTACTATTTTCCGAAATACAGTTCTTCTAACAACAATATTTTTTTTTAAATGTAGAACTACATTTTTATGTATATTTAGGCAAATGTCATTAATACATTGGGAGGCATTTAATAAGTTTAATTGTGCTCTAGTAGAACTCATGGTGATCAATATTTTTTGAGATACAGTTTTTCAAACACCAATATTTTTTCCTTAACAGGTTGACTATGATTGAGTGATCACATTATTTTGTAATTTTTGAGTCATCAGATATTTTTGCACCTTGATAGCAGATTATTAATGTTTATGCATGATTTTGCCACTCAATATACAATGTAATCATAACATGAGCACGGTGTAATTATTATTACCAACACACGGTATAAATTATCTATAGAAAATAAATGTATTGTGTACTGTGAAAAGTACGATATTAAACTTGATAATATCTGTTTTTGGCTTGGTTCAGTTATCCCATCTGCTGCCAGTACGTAATTAGAAAATAATTCGAATAAACCATTTCCCTCTTTGATTTTGTACCGCTGTACTAAAGTGCGGTAAAGGATTTGACCCGAATGTATGTGTCAACTTTTACTGCTTCTATCGGCTTGGGCTAACTTGCTGGATTGGATTCTGGCTTCAAGTTTTTGACACTCCCGCTCCGCCAATAACTCACTAGTTAAGACGAAGTTAGACGAATCATTGCTAACTCCGTTGCCGAGTTAGTGTCTCTCTTTGATTTAGATTACTTCGTTGTGGTTGAGTTTCTTGTGAAGTCTAGACACAGGAGAATAAAACAGTTGATCATTTATTTCTAGGATTCATTATTAAATGTCATATCTCTTTTATTTGAAGATATAGAGCAACATTATATCTAAGCAATACTATTTTATCCTGTCTCAGATGGCTGCACTGCCATTTAGTTCTGATTCTTTGAAAATCCTTACGAGTAGATAAAAAACTTGTGTTTTATTATAATTTTTAGGGTAGGTGAACACTAACAATTTTAGTCTCGCTGCTTTTTAATCACAAAAATGGAATACATTTATTCTTACTGGCCAACAAGAACCCACCCACAGGCGATAATTTAGTTGTGGCAACTAAAGTTTTCTAACACGTTCGATTGTTGCAAGCAAAATAGAACATACATGTTCATTCCGTACACATTGGCGATTTAAAAATTGCTTATGATTTTTCAGTTGCCGTATCAAGATCTCGCTGGACATCGAAATATTTATAATAGGGGTTTAATTACGCCCCGCGTTGTATGAAACAATAATATAAAAATATTGCCATGCGTAGCTCACGTGGTTAGGCGCAGGTCTATCAATCTGAGATTTGCAGGCAGCACTGATTCGAACCCGAGCTGAGGCGTTGACTTTTTTCACTGCGTAGTGGTCCTACAAAATGAAAAACGAGTCCCTTCCATAATTAGAATAGGTTGGTTACCTTTAGATAACCCCTCGTGCGTCAAAAGGACTTCAATGGGCGTCTTGGGCCGACGAAAGGGGGGGGGGGAGAAAGTGCTAATAAAAATCTTTAATAACAATTTGTGGTGTGATAGAATTTATAACATTGTATATCTATAAGCCTTGTGCTAATGAATGGACGGACCCAATATAATCTGTATTTTTTTCTCTTCTTTAAAATATGAGTCCAAACGTATACAGTCTTGGCTAAATCTATTTTAAAACTAATATTAAGCAACTATTCAGTTACCAGTAAGCGTTTGGAACATCAGCAGGTAGCCTTCAACCGACAAAACTTCAACTACTGTTTAATAACCGAGGCTAAAATGTTGCCAGTGTGCGGCTAGTCTAATATGTTCGTTGCCATCCTATATAAAGTAGTTTGATACATTAAATCTTTACACTTTAAAAATTAGGATAGTTTATGGATTACTCATTCAGTAAAAAATTCAGAAAAGGCCTAGAAAAAAACTTTCAGAATGGTAGTTTCACAAAAAATATATAAAATAGTCAGGGAAACCGATTTTATATTGAAAACTCTTTGCAAGAATCTAAATATTGTACATAAATTTAGAATTCTTACTTATTACACATATATATTTTTTAATATGAACAACCATAAAAAAATGGTTTCATAAATATTTTATTATATATGTAACTATTATTTTTATTGATATTTATATGACCTATTCGGCTAATCTAAATAAACCGTTTAAGCGCTTCGGCCGCTGGTGCTAAATTATTTCTTATTGTGAAATTGTGTTGTCCTAATTTTATCATATTTTAATAGCTTTTGATTATAAGCTTAATTTTAGATTGAACTTAAAATTTTTATACAGAATTTAAGTTTGACCATAAAAATTGACAATTAACCTATTATTTTTTTTCTTTTCGACTTTGATTAAATTAAAATGATTGATTAAATCTTTACACCTTAAAAATTTGGATAGTTTATGGATTACTCATTCAGTAAAAAAATTAGAAAAAGCCTAGAAAAAAACTTTCAGAGTGGTAGTTTCACAAAAAAAATATAAAATGGTCACGGAAACCGATTTTATAGTGAAAACTCTTTGCAAGAATCTAATATTATACATAAATTTAGAATTCTTATTTATTATACATATACATTTTTAATATGAACAAACATAAAAAAAATTGTTTCACAAATATTTTATTGTGAAATTGTGTTGTCCTAATTTTATCATATTTTAATAACTCTTGATTATAAGCTTAATTTATGTTTGACCATAAAAATTGACAATTAAACAATGATTTTTTTTTCCTTTTCGACTTTGATTAAATTTAAATTATTAAGGCATGTAAATTAATTCATTAAAAATAGTTATGTTTTAATTTGTACAATGTAGAAAAATCCTCTCACGATTTTCGTCATTCTAAATTACTTCAACTGTTATTGTGATTGTTACTAAAAGCTGTAGAAAATATAGTCAATTCAGAAAAGAGCTTAAAGTGCTGAAGTTTCCATCAATTTCTTTATCAAAGAGAGGAAAGTCAGCATTCAAAGGAAACCTGAAAGAAATGCTTTACCTTTGAAAGCCGAAAGCCTTTCTCTCGCTAATTTTTTAGCCTTTTAAGCTTCACTTTTTATTGGAGTGGTTCACGGAATAATGGCAATCAATAGTCAGGAAATTCTTTTCTCTGACATTTCCAGTTGGCTAGATCTTAAATTGAAGGATGTGTTACCAAAAATTGAATCAGCGATCTGAGAAATCCCTTATCTTCATGTTGGTCTTTGTTTGTCATCCTGATTCACAGATTTGGGTAAACTTTAGCCATTCGAAGTGAAACGCCACTAAATGCATATATCAAATTACAATTATCAATAAGAGAGCTACTTCGGTTTTTTAAAACACAATTTTTTTTTTCATGTTTACTAGGAGTTTTTTACTTTTTTATAGATCAGGATGTTCTCAAAACACTGATACAGCAATCGAAAACACATGGTTTATTTTTTTAAATTGTTTAAAAAATCAGCAGTGAAAAATTTTAGTGAATTAGTTTAGATGTACTATTGAACTTTAACAAAAATATTTAAGCTTTTTTTAGAATTGAAATGTTATTTTACTCATGGTTTGTTTTATGTGTATGGGTAAACATCTATCAAAGCTAATTTACTTTCTTGGAGGAAGGAGTATAATGGAGATGTAAACTTTCAGAAAAAGTGAAGCCAAAAAGGAGGCCATGTGTGATTTTCGGTAGCGTGGCAGAAGAGTAGGGGAGAGTATGAGCTAATCACTGGCTGCTTTCTGTTTCAGTTCAAATGACTATGTAGGACATTTTTATTAACCTCAACCTAAACTGTGAACATTGCTTTTTTGGATTCACGTTTAGTTAAAAGGAGAATAGTGTTGAGCAACCTCTTCCCTCTGTTTACTTTTGGTTTTATAAAAAATAAATGGTTATTATTTTTTTTTACTGCATTAATCTGACTGTATTAATATTTTTAAATCAAATTTTCCACTCATGTTGAGTGTTTGCGGATATAGCACACTACCGGTGATGCGGCGAGAGGGATGTGCTGGGATCTTTTGAGCTCTGCTCTACCCCCCTCTCCCCACGTGGGCGCAGAGATCCTCAGGTAGATTGTGTAAATATTGTATATAGGAGTGTAAATGTGACTAGAGATTATATTATTATTATTATTATTTATTTATTTTTTCATACACATACTTCGATTATGTTCATTTTGTTTATGCTTCTGTTTGTATATATTTTAAGAGAGATTTTTTTCATTTATTTATTTATTTTTATTTTATTTTAGAATGAATGTGATCATTCATCACTATTACCTATTGACCACAACTGTGTAGTAGGTTATAATATATTTCAATAAATAAAAAAAGTATTAGTTTTTTAAAACGTTTTAAATAAAACAAACAATGATTTATTAACTTTCGACAGAATTCAGGTAGGAACCATGACATTGGTTTTATGTCCTACTCATGCATTTTCCTGACTTGATTTTACATAATGATTTTGACTTTATGGCCATAATTATTGTGCTTATATTTATTTCCTTCAAATTGACTAGTGAAATGAATCTTAACAACTATTATTTATTTGACTACTAAACTAAAAATATGGAATTATGAACACTAATCAATGTTGTGCTGCTTGATCTATCAAAAATAGAAATTCGATTATTTCTGAACAGCATTTCATCTTTCTTTTTTTTTGCTTTTCTATATTTTTTATTGAGGATTCGAAGTCTTTTTTCCTACAAACATACGATCTAACTACATATACAATTATAACTACTTTAACGTCCTAAAAATATGTCTGGAAGTTATCCTTTTTTATTTAGATATTAGATAAGAGAACTAATTAGAGTATTGCTTTATTTATTTATTTTGTGCTTTTGTTCGTATAACTCTTGTTACATTACGTGAATCTGTAATGGTGGACTCCAATTCATCCTCAAAGCCTTGTAGTGTTACATCAATCAGTGGCAACTACCGAACTGTTTCAATTCCATGATGGTTGCGTATACAGATGAACAAAGCGGTTCACCGTTGAGTTCTGACTTTGCCGCAGGGACTCTCTCCAAATGAGCTAACCCAATCAAGAGAAGTGATGTTTGCCGCTCGGTTCTTGTAGGAGTTCATCAGTAAGATTGTAGAGATAAGGGCCGATGGCTACAATCACTGAAGATATTCAACCTGGCTTAGAATCCCCTTTTGAAGTGCAATAAGCATAAAACTTAATTTAGACGAGGACAATGTAAAAATAACCATTACTTGCGATCAACTTCTAATCCGTTATATCCTGCAACGGGAACTTTATGTCGTCCAATTTATACAAGTCCAAGACCTAGTCTTAATGGATTAGGATTTGTACGTGGAACTATTTCTGGATTACTGTTAATATAGTTTGTACCACATCAATATTCAATTGAAGTGAGGCTTTAAAAGAGGCCCTTTCTATTTCTGTGCATTTCATTCTCCACTTTATTCAATTATGCTTATTAAACGACATAAAATGTGATTGATTTTTAAAAATGATATTGTACGTTTTAGATTTATCTTGTGATGTATAATACATCTTACATATATCTTGTGTCAACCTGTCAAATACTTAATAAGTTATGGATAATTTGTTTCATCTTACTACTACCTATGTCATTAGCAAAAGATTATTAACATACAAACTTGTTGACAGATTCAAGACGTTAAGGAGGACCTATTACATTATTATTTATAACAATAACTGGAAATACTAATTGACGTAATACATGAGAAGTTAAATATTTATGAAAAAGCAGGAATTATTTTTCGTACATTTACAGAAAAAATAGTCATCTATGTTGCTAAAACCTTTATTGAACAGCTTTATATGTTGATAGCATAAAGGAGAAATGGTACTTGTATTAGTAATAATCACTCCACTAAGGGCTACATTGTATTTTGTATATTGTTACCAATATTGTTTTTCATTTCTATGAAAAAAGGCTGTAACTGAAAAAAAAATTTAACTGGGGCCATGACTACATTGACAGGGTTATTCCACAGTTACAAAATGTTACCTCTGAGTAGCTTAGGATATACTCGATTTATATGATAAATAATGTATTATATGATATGGACAACTACTATTTACATGCTACTATCTACAATTCGTCGCCCAGAGTGTGTTCGACTCTAACATTTTTTTTTTTTATATTTCTTCTATACACCAACATTAGACGACTAGGAGGAGGAATATGTTCATAAGAATCGAAAGAGAGACCCAAGTCTTAGGAAAGCTGCGAGCTGGGCGCGTGACTTGAACAATAGCTAGTTTTATTGATGAGTTGCAGAAAGGAATGTACCTGTGTTGTCCTAAAAAGATCGGAAACGCAAGTGGATACACTTCAGTAACAAAACATACCCTTTCTTGTTCAAAGCCATAAATGACAATTGTTCGGTGTTTTTACTATTGTTTATGCGATTACATGTAAACTTTTCTTTTATATATCTATATTATAAAAATAAAAGCAAAAACAATAATTCAAGAACAATGAGCATCCTATATTGAGTGATTTTATATTATTTAAATTATAACAATATTACTTGAACAGAATAAAAGTGCGCGTTCAAAATGTGATACCTTGATGTGGGATTGTGTGCATAAAACAGATTTATGCTCCAACGATTGTTTGGTTTGACACTGGTTTACGCGCCCGGAGTAGCTTAGCATCTCTGCGCTTACGAAGCTGTAGTAGGAATCATTTTAATCAATTTTAAATATTAAATTATTATGAAGAGGTATTATTGGATAAGGTTTATTTTAACAACATTATTTTTATCTAATATCACATTCACTACTTGTAATTCATAATTTTTTAAAGTTAATTAAATAAATTAATTATTAATTGAATTAATTTATGTTTTAAAAGTATTTGGGAAAGTCATCAATTATTTGTTTTTAGACCTCCTGTAACATTCTAGGTGCTCATTTGCCTTATTATAGATAATTAAATTGCCTAAAAAGTTTTAAATTAGACTATAATTAGCAAAAGTAGGGGGGGATGAGGTTAATTGCACTTAGTGCCCTAATAAGTTTGTAAATTCGTTAGAATGGACAAATAAATTATAAACTATTGTTTAACTCTTTGAATTTTTCAAAAATAATGTGTTAAATACATACATACCTTTTTTTAGCCCTGAAGAAGCCCTGCAACGTGGGGCGAAACGTTGGCTCATTAAAATAGTATATTTCTACTATTTGAGTTTTTTTTTTTTTACCGCACCCGGACCATATTCCTTTCATCTTTACACACGGTCAATCAATAATCTTCCAGTAAATACATTTACATTTTTCTTAATATTAACTAATACTAAAAGAGAAATTAATAACAATTGAACTATTTAATAACAAATGTTCGTATTGTCCATGAAGCTGAGACATTCGTTAATGGCGTTAATTTTTTAATTTGTTGTTTAATATTAATAACTACTTCTCAGGTTTAGTAGTTGTTACAAATCTATAGAATCGTTGATTATCATTGCCTGGAAATCAAATATCTTTTTACCAATTTCCTCAAGATCTGGAACATTCACACTGGGAGAGGAGTTGGAGTGAAGGACAAATTGTTCCAGCAGAAATCCTACAGACAAAGGATCCGTTCAGGGGCTATTTGTCACAGGGACACTGGTCGGTAGAATAGTGCTCGCCTAGCCCACTGAATACTTTCCTAGTAACTCTTAGTAACAAATTGTTACTCACTAATGAAAGATAGTCTTTTACTCAATCTAATACCTCATAGGGAGGGGGTGATTTCGAAAAACATTTGTTTTTCTCTCAACAATAGAAGGAAATAGTTATTGGCCAAGAAAAGATTTAAAATGTACTTATTGTTTGTTTTATTCTTCAAGTCTTTCATATTAATTTGTTTTTGTTATTTTACCTTCACGTTAATAATTAAAAAACAATTATCCTTGATTCATATATTTATATCGTAGAATTCTGTGGGTTACATAGCTGCAAAGAAACTTTTTTTTTTTTTAAATCACTGAAATTCAGTGATCAAAACATCAGTGAGTGAAAAACTACAGATACACATAGGCAGTTCATATTACATAAATAATTGAGAATAAATGATTTCCATGGAATATTTAAAAATAAAAATGGATCGATTCGCTGTTGTTTTACTAATATTTGTCACATCTAGATAATATTATTTTCATTTATTGTTATATTGAACATCTTTTTTTTTTCTAATTGATAGATTTATTTATTGATAGATATTACAATCTGCCACACAGTTGTGAGCAATAGGTAATAGTGATGAATGATCTCATACATACTAAAATAAAAAAAAAATAAATAAAAAAAATAATAATAATAAAAAAAACTCTCTGAAAATATATACAAATAAAAGAATAAACAAGATGAACATAATCAAACTATCTGTATGAAAAATAAATAAATAAAATAACATAATGATAAAATAGTATATACAATATTTACACAATCAACCTGAGGATCCCTGAGCCCACTCTATCCCCCACGTGTGAGGGGTAGAGCAGAGATCAAAAGATATATATACTAGTACTATAGTCTAAATTCCATTTATTGATACACGCAGTCAATCAGCAGTCTTCCAGAATCGTTTAAACTTTTATTTTCGTCAAAAATTTATCATGACAGCAATTCTCTTTCATACTACAAATTCCATATATAGTTTTGTAAGTGAAGACAAGTTTCTAATTCGTTATTAAATGATTACAAAATGGTAAGCCACTTTATGGAAAAAAAAGATAAGTTGTATTGAAATTGAGGTGAAGCGACAATTAAGCATAACAAGGAAAAGCATTTTCTATATAGTTTCAAGTTTGTTTATTGTAGCACTCATTTGTTCAGGAATTGCTTTTTATATAGTAAGAAGGCTGATCTATATTCTGCTTCCGAATAATGCAAGCCATGGGAGGCCAGAAGCTGAGTGCCACGAAGACACGCCTATCAGCAAAGCAGTTATCTAAGGCGCCACGCCTATTGTGCAACAGGTTTGTCCCCTTATTGGCGTCTCTTCAGCAATTGATTGCCTATTGTCCTGCATTCTGCGAGGTCTTCTCGCATTCCTCCACCGCTTCTTTGTAATGCTGTCCAACGCATCGCTTTACTCATAATAGATCACCGATATAAATTGTCCCCAACCAAATAAAAAAATTGATAAATATATATAGAAGACTGCCCCGTGTTCCGTAGGTGCTAAAATACTAGATTTAGTTCGATCCGATTTTTCTATATGCATATATTTTAAATAACTAGAAAAAAAAAACATTACATTTCTAAAAAAACAAAATCTCATTTTAATTTAAATCTTGGTAAAAATAAAATATAAATAAGTTACTGCCTTAGTCAGTTGTTATTTCAGAAATGAGAGACGAAAAAAAAATTTAAGATGACAAAATTGCAACAAAAAAATTCTTATAAGAAAAAAATACTCCGGTATATAAAGTTCCCGGGTTTCGACACCATTTAAACGTTTGTGAGCTCAAATAATGAAAAAAAGAAAAGGAAGATTGAAATGATCAACTCGCTAGTTACTCAAAGACTTTTATTTTTTTTTCAAAACCTCATTTATTTTTCATATATAAGACTTTTATGTATTTTAAATGATGTGTTCCGTACCTCTATATATACCTTTTCGATCAGCTGATGTACTCGACCACCTGACATTGAAATAACAGCTGTCCAAGGCGCTGTAACTGTAACTGTTACATTAATGGGAAAATCGTATATATATTTTTATATGATAAATACGATTTTCCCATTAATTTATGTTTTTTTTTTTCAATTGAAGAGATTATACTAAGATTTTAAATTATATTTCTTTTTCTAGTAATATTATTGTAAGAATGAGAAAAAACGATTTACTTTTGGTCTACATATCCAGTATTAGTGCATAAGGACCTTTGTTAAATCATATGATTCATAACTCTCTCATATTAAAATTAGGAATATTAGCTCTAGATGAAAACGACATGCTCTCCATTGTAGTATTCAAAAATTGCATTTGGGTATACCCAACCTTTTTTCTGCTAGATTATCGGAAACGTACCTTTTTTAAATTAAATTTTAACAAAAAATTTTTTTTATTGTATTATTTTATGTTACGAAAATCATGATGAAACATCCTCAACTACAAAAATATTTTTCTGTTATCTATCAATAAAAGGCCAGAGAAAATTCAATTATAGGGTTTATTTCTAGACCACCTTATTTAAGATAAATACAAACATATCAAAATAAATTCTATAATTTGATAATTACAGAATTTATCAAAACAATAAATTTCACATGCAGTTGTTAAAATAGCAATATTTTAGTGCAAAGCCATTTTTTTTTTTTTTTGTATTTGACTTCGTTTGCTTTGAATCTTTATAATCAGTGTTCAAGATAAATAGTAAATTAATAAAATAATTGAATTTTTTTATAGCATACAGGCCATAAAGTTAGTTTGGGAAAAAAAGTTTGGATAAAAAAAAATGTGTTTTTTTACTACGTTATTTTTTTAAAGATCGTATTATATTAAACAATACAGGTCGGTTTTGTTATTGTTGATATGAAATAACAATTTTTTATGCTATTTAAAAAATTTATCAGACACTTGTCTTCCGATAAGATAAATATGCACTTAATAATATAAAATAAATATGACACTTGTGCTCCGATAAGAGCAACGTAGCAACATTTTTTATTATGAGAAAATTGAGAGCTTTGTATAAAATAATGTAGGGCCTAAGAATGATCCTTGAGAGAAACCAATAATATTATATTTAAGTTACTTCCGAGTGGTTAAGAAATTATTTACCTTCAACGAGATATTTACTAGGTTATATGATTTTTATTTTAAATTTTCTGAATGATTTTGATTTTACCCAACACTTCATCATCTATGACTATCCTACATTGAATAAGCAAAATCCTTTATCTCATGGAAGTCTGAATTCGGGCGTGGCCCTCTAGAAACTTGCGTGGGCGGCATAAAATCATGCAGCAAGGGATTCACCACCCACGCCACGTCTCCAGTTACATTTTATTTGAACAGTAGCAACGAAATTGAGTTTCCGCAAAGGCAAAGACACTACATTTTATTGTTGACTTTCTTTATCCGGATACATTTGTATTCCCTCTTATGTAATTCTTTTATATTGTTTAGGGAAAGCAGAAAAAGTATGAACCAAAAAATGATCGAAATAGGTTATGTATGTCTTTACCTTCTGGAGCATTTTGAAATCAATGAGGTTCTTCCACTATATTTATGGTGTATTTATGTTATCTTCATTATTACTTAGTCTCTAATTTTCATATAAACTTGATATATAAACGTTAGATGCTCCCTATGATCGAGGCACGGATTTTTATGTAGCAAAAACCCACAATAAGCCATATAGACTGCTATTAAAACCTGTAAAATATAAGTAAAAACATAAATAACATGTAGAGCTAAAAAAATTTCAAATGAACAAAATATGCTAATATGCTATGAATGAACGAAATATGCTAATATGCTAGGCATTGTCTAACAAATGAAAGAAATAAGAGAAAGGGATTACAACTACTAGATGGACAAAATAAATAAAATACAAATGAATTAGTCAGAAATATGTTCTACATTAATAATTATTACTAGAGATGGATTTTTAAATTTGATTCCGTAAATCCTAATTTTTTAAAATATTTTTATAATTAGATTAGATTCCTGTACAACAACAAATGTGATAGGTGCAAATTCGTAAGCACTTAAAATTGTAGGTTTTTAATCCTCGTTATTTACACGAAGGAGAAATATAATTAAAAATTTAATTTATAATAAATAATTTGAACATTTACCATTTCCTGATGGTAGTTGAGTGTTCTAATTATAAAAACTGGAATTAGAATGAAATACATAAAAATTTTAGTTATGTAAAAATAACCTTTAGTTCAAAATAAGCTTAAACTCGCTTCAATTCTTACTAGAATGACTCTAAGATAAAATATGAATCCATTTTATTCCATAAATTTTGGTACACTTTTTAACATAAATTGTTATATTAGTTGATTCAAAATACAGCAGGTTTGACTTTTGTGACTTAAAATATAATTTTTCACTTTATTAGAAAATAAGAAAATTTAGTGTATATATTTTTATTATGAACATTTTTTTAAAGTATTTATTTTTATTTTTTCACTCGATACAGTTTTATGTTGTATTTAATTAAAATTTTGTAGGTAATAATAAATTTTACTAATTTAAAATTTGGTAAATAATTGGTAATATAATTAAAATAAAATAAAATAATTTGGTAAAATAATAATATAATAATAAATAATAAAATAATAAAGATAGATAAGCCATTTAATCTAATTCACTGACTCATGATGAAAACTATAGAAAATAATACAGGGCTCAGGATGCAGTTGAGTGAGTATCTGGAACAAGTCGTTGTAAATTCCTTCACAGCTGGAGACCTAAGGGCTTTGACAGAAATCCTCTAGAGCAGAAGGATCTCTTGGCATTTCTCTGGGAGTGGAATGCGTCATTTTCGCACCAGAGAAGCTCCGGAAAATTGCGGTTTTAAATCCCGTAGAGGAAATCTTCCGAACACGGATTAAATTCCTTTAAGGTTCAACCTTCGTTCAAGACCAGTAATGGACTAGGCATTATCATTCAACGATTGAGTCAATCACATGATTACTAGGACCATTTTTTTTTATTTCATGATTATTTTATTAAAGAATCACTATATAAAAATAGCGCAGATTATTATACAATTCGGTAAATAACTAACAATAAATATCAAATGTGACTATTCACAATACATGCCTTAGGCGTTGTGCAAAAATTAAGTTTTCTTTAGTTCATATTTTTTTTCTTCTGCTTTTTGTCGAGTAAAATGCGAAAAGTAAAAATATGCGATCTTGTGCTCAGGTAAGAAGGAAGTATGGATTACTCATAACTGAAACTCTGTTAGACGAAAAAGCTAATTTTTTTTTTAATCATAAAAAAACACTATACTTATGAAAATTACCTCTAGGACACCACTTCCACGTCTTCTTCCTGATTTTGTTTTATTTTTAACTTGTGTTAGCATATTTATAGACAATGGTTTATAATCGGTTATGATTACTCGTCAAAAAAGAAAAATGCTTTATATTAATGTCTAAACAAAACTCACTGAACCCTTAGTTTCACTTATTTCCGTTAGTACTGCTATGTACCGTCTCGGGAATGAGTTGCGATGCCTGGATAATCACTTAAGCCAATTATTCAAAATAAGTTAATTAATTAATTTATATTGTGTCCTAAAAAACCATTATTATGATTGGATTCTTTTCCAAAGGCTATTTGTGTGTTTACCAGTTTACCAATTAAATACCTTTATATTTATAAAATGTTGTTACCATTAATTATATAATATAATAAGGGGTGGTACTATTTAATATGATAGTAAATAAACTACATAAAGCAACTAAGTATTTATATACAATGATTGATAAGTATATATTTACAATGATGTTATTAAAATGATTCAGATAATTGGTTTGCCATAAAATATCGATTATTATTATATCTGAATGAGTGCTGAGTTGGTGGATTTGGGTGGTGCGTGTAGTAACGTGAGCGTCATCTTGTTCATAAGGGGTGGCGTCCAGGTCTCATAGCAGTTCTTAGGACTTCGTCTGGTCAAAGTGCGTCTCGCCCTCGTCTTCTTACTTCAGCTGCCTCTCCTGTTTATGTGATAGCTAAAGCAAGTAATTGAGTTAGTAATTAAGTAAACTGGATAATAACTATTAAAAAATCGTTTATGTTAATTGTGTTGAGGTGTTTTAAGAATAAACTGAGATTATTCTGATATCATCATCAATGACAACTTAATATTTTTGAATGAAAATATTACCTCATCAACCATGGTGCAATTTACAATATCTAGCTTATCGCTAGTTATCGCTTCCTATTTAACAAAGAAACAAATTTGTTTAAAAAACTGAGAAGCTAATTTTTCTGATATTTTGCTTAGAAGAAAATCATAGCTCATAAGTTTTGTTTCTCTCTGCTAAAACATCTGTAAAAACGAATTAAATATATATATGTATGAAGTGAGAGTTTATTAAATGCAGAAATTTTATTTTTTTTAATTATAAAAGATTACTTAAGGCTTACAGAGGGCTGAGAAAAGATTTGATGTTTCCTTGACTGATAATTTTTATAAACCGATACATCTTTCCTTTTTTTTTTTTAATTTAACTCATTACAACAAGTAGCTTTCTGGAGTAATAATATTAAAAATTGATACTATTGTATATTATTGATGTCTTTAAGAGTTTAAAGCGTTATTAATATTCAGAGATAGGCTTTGATTTTTTTTTCTGAGCCCCATCATCTCAACATATACTATCTTGACATAATTTGTGATAAAGGAATAAACACGAATTAATAAACAGGCCAACAACTGAAAAGCAACTGGTTAACTAGTTTCAAATCACATTGAAAAACATTCTTTGAGAGAGCATGTGATAAGCGATCTACTGACTTACAGAATAATCTTAGGACATCCAAATAATTTAGCTACTTATACTCAGTCGAGTCTGAGTCTGTGTGTGTCTGCCACCTTTGTGGCCGTCCTGTCGGTGTCAGTGTCCTAAATAATGGCTACGTACTGATGGCTGCCAAAAAATTTGATGTGTCTCCTCGATAGAAATTCTGTCACAGTCGGTAGTGCGAATGTGCTGTATGTATATCGTGCATCATACATTAAAGAAAAAGAAGCTGATCATACATATGCTATGGTTTTTATTTTTATTTTATTATATCATTCTTTTGTTTTATTAATAAACCTGGAGACAAACTTGTAAATTCCTGTGTACAACTTATAGTTGCGGCCTTTATGACTTTACTTGGTATACCCAATTGTATGTAGCATCTCTTCTCATTTAATTAAGATAGATTTGCTTATTTAAGCACTATTTAGCCAGTCTATCGTTTGGCATGAATCGCCATAGTTAATAATTTTTCTTAGGATTAAAGCCTTGATACTTACACCTTAGACCATTTTCTTTAAATTAGTTATTTTCATCTTCAATCTCAATCATAATATTTTTATTTTTTTTAAATATCTCAACATGTTTGTTTGATATATTATTTAAAAGTAATTTGGAAGAACTCCACAACGTGTTTGAACTGAAACAATTCGTTTTTTTCCAGTAAATACCAATTTAAATGCATAAGGAATTGTAAAGCAGGGGATGAAGTGCGTTTCGTCCTTTTAACTTCCTCTATCTTTTATCCTATTGCTAGAAATATTTTCTCTAAAGTTATTTCGAATTTCAAATTGCTTCGGATGTTATTAGATCAGCTTTTTATTTACCTTGGTTTTTTATTTCGTTTATACTTGAACCATTTCCATAAAAACAACTGAAGTATCTTGAATAATACTTTAAAATATAATTAATGAACTTGTATGACAGTCCCATTATTTAATTTAGATTTAGTGATTTTGGAGAAAACGGATGTACATATTCCCCCCTCATTCTTGATATACTGAATCACAATAATTTATAATATCGTAAGTGATTGTTTAAATTTGGGAAACAATGATACACTTTGTCTGCATTGTGCCTTGATTTAACATATTGTGCTATTATGCTGTTAATATATTACGCACCGAACCGTGGGGTTGATATTTAACACCCGCATCGTCATGGAACTCCTATCGCGAATTCACAGACCTTCTCGTAAGCTCCTCAAAGGCCTCCAACAATGCCTTCTTGTATATATTTTGGCCTTTGTAAATTAAATAGGCTCGTTCGACTAGAATATCAGATCATTATATTTTATTGTTTAAGAAGACTAACGCATACGTACAATTCCAGACTTAAATAATTCATTTGCTGCTAACGGCCTGGTAGAGCTAAACATTGTTTTCTGCAATTTATCTTCCATAAAGAGCAGCTTTATACCAGCTACATATTTTTTTCTCCCCATCTCCTATTTATTATAAATAGAAATACGGAAATATAGACGTTGGCTTTTTGAATTTTAAATAACGACAAGAAACAATTGTAACAATTTAAACAATTGGGCTATTTGTAGCCGAGGTAGTTAAAGCCTTTACTTTGCCTAGCTTGTTAGTGCAGTAGCGCCGCTCAAATCCGACCTGAGGGGTCGATTTCTATTACTGTGGTCCCACGAACTGAAAACATGACCCCACCATCTTTAGAATAGATTGTTTACATCTAGATAACCCTCCCTCTTCTTACGTATGCCATTTATAACGACCAGGAAGAGAGGAAAAATCCCTAATTATGGATGAGGCAGTGTACCCTAGGAGGGCTCCAGAACCCACAGCATTGACTCTCCTCGGCTATCGCTTATCTCAAAACGATAAGAATTGAAAAATCCGAAAACGATTATCCACCTTGGATCTTCCAACGTCCTAAAACTATTCTAGACCTGTCCAAATACTCGAAAAATATTACCGAACCAGTTGAATATAAAGCCCACTTTTCTCGTCTAATTCAAAACATGCCCGAATCCTTTATAATCTATACAGACGGATCAAATTCAGACCAATCAGCAGTATCATCCTTTGTAACAAATGACTCAACGTTCAAAATTAAACTCCACAAACTCTGCAACATATTCACTCCCGAAGTCAATGCAATAGCAGCAGCACTTCACTTCTGTTTGTTTTTGAACCACACCAACATAACAATAATTACAGATAAAAGGTTTAGATTCTATGTATCCTGAGCATCCGACAATTTCCTGCATCCATTTTTACTTGAATACTTTACACAATATGGATATGTCATTTACATTTATATGGGTTCCAAGCCATGTAGGAATCGCAGGGAATGAACTAGCCGATCACGCTACAAGAGAAGCACTCACGCTTCCGGAACGAGGTAAAGGAATTGTAACACCATCAGGAATAAGCAAACCTCTTGGAAAGGAAGTCAAAGATAAATGGCAATCTTTGTGGAATGAAAGCCCAGTGAGTAATTTGAAAATTATTAAAAAGGATGTCAAGCTCTGGGGTACCTCTAGTCGCAAATGCCGCAGAGAGGAAGTTGTACTGACCAGGCGGAGAATAGGCCACACGAGGCTCACCCATTCCTATCATATTTCAAAAGAAACGCTTCCGAACTACCAGTATTGCAACAATAATCTGACAATAAGCCATATTTTCCACACCACACCTCATTAGCTTAGGAATAATATTTCAAAAACCCTCGGAGACGATGATAAAACAATAGAGTTAGTGCTTCAGTTTCTAAAATCACAACATTTACTGGCAAAAATATAACTTTGAAAGGAAAAAAAAAATAATAAAATAGTATATAATCAAATTAAAAAATAAATACAATTAAACGAATATAAGCAAAATTAAATAAAATATAAATGGCGTTGATGACCAATGAAGTTTGGCGCCACTAAATAAAAACAAGTAAACAACCCACAGCATAGACTTACAGCTACAGTAAAAGAATGAATAATTATTGGTCAAAGAAAGATTCGAACCCGGGTCCTTGGAATTCGAGCTACCCCACATCACTTAATTTTTATTATAAACATAAAATTTTATATTTTTTCAGTAACACCCTAACTTGTCCTTTACTCTTATACAAAAAACAAGGCTCGGAATTCTTAAAATACTTCAAAGTTAATTACTGGTCATACGAGTTACTCATCTCTTGAATTTATTCTGTCAAATGCCTTTGAAATAAATCGAAAAGTTGAAAATGGGGCAACCTTGTTGTTATTGGTTTATTGATGGCCATTATCACTACATACTAAATTTTTTAACACATAATAAATAGAATTTTAAAACTAACTTCATATACTTCTTACATGCGAGCGTTTAAATATATCCTATAGCATCACTCCTACATGATATGAATTAATACAACATTAAGTTAATTTACAGCTATGGGACTTAGGACTGTATTTTATTATTTGATTCGCTTTTCTTGCCATTGAGAGAAATATAGGGGTAAAATATATTAAATTACATTTTATTGAAGTTGTGTGGGAGGGGTTTATTGTCCTGTACACGTATTAAGTAGGCGTTTCTATCCGGGACCGGAGGCGTTAGATCGGGTTACTAATGTATTGTGTGGAAAAGGCAAGCATTAATGTAGGACTACGCTATCTTTAGTGGTGGAAAAAAAAATGTTTGCATATTTTTTTTCTTTATTTGTAGATCATATATTTTATATAGGTAACTACATGAAAATCTTGAAATCATACGATATATTTTCAACCTCTAGCGTGATCGCCAGTCATTGGAAACAAAAATAAAAACTGTTTTATAATACTGATGCTATATTTTTTATGTTAGATTTCTTAAGAAGTAAAAAATAAATTAAGAAAGTTTTTTTTCCTTCCTTACCATCCTCTAGGTAGGGCACTTTAAAAATTCGTTTTCGATTTGCAATTGATTGTTTGTTTCTATTCATCAACTAATTTAGTCAGTTTTTACTCGAGGATTTTATTGAAAAATCCTCATTTTAATATTTACTTTTGGACTATAATTAATGGAACTCTTGCACGGTACACTAATGAAGATACTATGCTACTAAGATTTTTTATTATTGAGATTATAGAAAATGAAATTTACGCATCTTCAGTTAATGACTGATATCTATATTTTATATGTTTACTTGAAAATAATAGGAAGGGAGCGTATGGCACCGTGGTAAGGCACAATGATACTAACTCCAAGGACTCACAGAAAGATAATTATTTTCTGGTACATTGTAGCCGTGAGTCAACCCTGTGGGTTCTGGAGCTCTCCTGGGTGGACCTTTTAAAGTGGGTAACGTTTTTGGGCAAAAATCTGGCGGTCGAGCGTGATTCTGACCAAATCACCTCCTACCAAAACCGTTGGTTTAGTAATAGTACTTCCTTACAAAGTACTGCACCCATGACCCTTCATGGATTTTAGTGGTACAGATGTAATTTAATTTTAACTTGAAAATGTACAAAAGATATATAAAAATTCATAAGAACGTATAAGAAAGCAGTAGTTAATAAGATCATTAATGCTTGTGAATACCTTTTTATAATTGTGAGATGTCAGAGTTTGATAAGTATCTCTGTTCATCTTGAAGGGATAAAGTATAGCTGATCTAATCTGTGCTTGATAGAGTTGTTATTGAGGACAGATATATTTAAAAAATATATAACAGAAATACTAGTCGTTAGAATATGCTGTAATTAATCATGGTTTGTGTCATTGAATTTGCATGAAGTAGACTTTAAAAAAATGTAAATCTGTTTTTTACTTCTACCTAAAAAGAAATATGAATGTATTGTAAAAGTGTAAAATTTATATGAAAGGAATATGGTCCGGGTGCGGTCAAAAAAAAAAAAAAACCCCAAATAGTATATTTCTACTATTTGGGTTTTTTTTTTTTACCGCACCCGGACCATATTCCTTTCATCTTTACACACGGTCTATCAATAATCTTCCAGTAAAATTTATAATTCGAGTTTTAACGGAAATACTCGTTATTAGAATCCCCGAGTGCAAACAACAAAGTCCCCCATAATGGTCTGTGTTTGTATCCCTAAGACTACCTCCAAAACTGTTCTACTTGGTATTCATAGAGATTATTAATATAAAATTATCAAATTAATTTTACTAATCAACTACTTCCATAGTAGGGAGTCGACTCTTGCCTCTGACCATTATTTTTGTACACTTTCTTCTTTAATCTGCACAATCTTAATTACTACTTCTATTATCTTATTTTTTAACTCCGCTACCCTCGCCTTGCTCTGACTATAATGCCTAATCGTAGTCATAAGTAGAAGGCTGCAACATAAATTCATTATTTTTCAATGTTAAAATATTTTCATTTAAAACTTCCTGAAAATGTGGATTCTGTGGCTCCAAATTTTGAACTAACATATTTTTTAAAGAAAAAAAAATAATCTCCGTAAGAACTATATAAGATTGAAACTGGTAGAGTTTACTGATGAATCTCCCGTGACACATAGAGGCCTTGGAAATTTCGCTCTAACTTATGTCCCGCCATTTATCACCCTGCTTCCTTGCAGGAAGATACCTTCGCCGGAACCGCAGTCCGCCTACATAGGATAATTCTGAGGATTGATGGTACCTGGACCAAGGAGGGGGTCCTAGAAGACAAACATCCTTTAACTCAGCCAGCTGCAAACAAAGAGTTCTAATTAAAGTTGACTCTTGGTTGTGGGGGAGGAATTAATGTCCGCAGTGGCAAATTGGCTATTCTAGGCTGTGGTGGCGAACTTAGGCCTATCTATTGCACCGCAGCGTCTGCTGGTGTTCTCTGAGGAAACTGTTGAAATTTTAGTGTACCTCTTAATTAAACAAAAAAATTAATAATGTTGCTTTGCACAAAGTGAAGTATAGCCTAGAATTGTTTGGATAGCCTAGGTTGCTTAATTTCTTAGTTACATCTTTTTGTCATTAAACAATTACATCTCTG
The DNA here is from genome assembly GCF_000696795.3 of Halyomorpha halys. Lineage (NCBI taxonomy): Eukaryota > Metazoa > Arthropoda > Insecta > Hemiptera > Pentatomidae > Halyomorpha > Halyomorpha halys. Next base: position 257,395 of record NW_027113999.1, read on the forward strand.
AACTTTATTCTATATAAAACTTATACAAGTTAACTATTGTACAAGGCAGGGGTATGACTAACTAAATGGTAAAGGCTTGAACTCCTAAACTTGGAGGATATAACTACTATTGCAGCATTCTGTTAACTCGAAGGGTTGCTGAGTGCTGGGTGAATCCATAACTCCTCCCTTCTGAAAAATCAACTTTTGAAAGATTTTTTTTTTGGATTATCTCTCTAGGAAGTCTGGTGAGTCAATTCTTTTAAATTTTTTTGAGGTTAATCACTTCCATCATTTGAAATAAATTATTATTTATTTATTCATGACAATTTTACAACGTTTCGGGACCACTGTCCCATATTCATGCACTATAAAAACCTCATGATTTCATATGGGAAACAATCCGAGGTCCCGAAACGTTGTACAATTGTCATGAATAAATAAATAATAATTTATTTCAAATGATGGAAGTGATTAACCTCAAAAAAATTTAAAAGAAATTTTTTTTTCTTTTGTAGTATAAAAGAAAAATTTATAGTTTTACTAGCTGATATTTTTTATTTACAAAATTTCAATATTATCTAGTAAATTTGTATCAAATAAATTACTAAAAATAAAATATAATAACATATATAAGTAATAATAAAGTGGAATAAAATATTTGATTTTCACTATTTTCTAATGTTTGTTTCAAATTCTTCATTCAAGATTACATACAGGTAAGTATATTTATCAAATTTAATATTTTATTCATGATTAATAAATAAGGTATCGGTATCTGTGGATGAAAAAAGTTTTGCAACAACTGTCGATTTTTAAACATGAGACAATAAAGGAAGGTCGTACCCTAGACAGATTTAGACACTTCATACTATACGTAACTACAAGTATGACCGAAAATATCGATTTCTCTTTTGATTTAAAAAAAAAAATATTTTTGTCATTTTTCACTTTACAACCTCATTTATTATCAAAATTTACTACCAATAAAGAAGTATATTCACTGAACTCGTATAATTATGACATTCAGTACCATGTTGGCACCTCAGTTATTTTTTTAATTTGTAGGAGAAATTTTATCATTATAAAATTTCAATCATTCTCTAAAACTGATTCAGAGGAAGATTCAGGGCTAGCAGGTTCTTTCAATCAATAATTAAACTAAGAGGTCAGTTTAATTATTTTTAATGGAGGGCTTATACTGATGATAGAGGTTTGGACTGCATGGACTAATAATCGGTTTTATTTAATAATAATAACAAATTTGTTGCATATAAATTTATGTTATTTAATTTTATATCTACTTAATGTTTTTAATGTAGTTAAAAGCGATCAACGGAGTTTACTGTTTTGATCTGATACAAAGATAAGATCTTAATACAACTATTTAACTTTATCTTAAAATAATTGAGTACTGAAATAGCGAAAATTAGATCTCAAATGATAATTAATTTTAAATGGTTGTTAGAATATATTTTACTCCCCCAATTTAAGTTCAATTTTCCATTGATTGCATTGTTTAGGAAAGAGAGTTAGAAAGCTTATTATTTTTTCTTATTTATTAAAATTAATTATTATATTTCTATATATATATTTTTTGTAATATATTGTCATTCACAATAGTCTTATTCACAACTTTTAACTTGAAAATGTACAAAAGATATATAAAAATTCATAAGAACGTATAAGAAAGCGGTGGATCAAAATCAGACCAATCAGCAGTATCATCCTTTGTAAC
>NW_027113999.1:259161-261934 GCF_000696795.3 Halyomorpha halys
TTCTATATATATATTTTTTGTAATATATTGTCATTCACAATAGTCTTATTCACAACGCGTAAAACAAAAATGACATCCTTATCGTTTCTAGATTAACTTGCATCTAGACCTTATATTAGAATATAATATAGAATCCAGATAAGTCCTTGACGAAGCCCTGTAATGTGGAACGAAACTTTGATTACTAATAACAATTGTTCTCTGCTATATTCTCACCTTTGCTGTCCGACTGATTGACTTTCATGAAAAATGAAATTTTAAAGATTTAAGATTAAGTTTTATTATGAGGTGCATTTAGGTGTTGGAGTTTTCAGATAGATGAGAAAGCATCTACAACGATGTGATTCTGGATTATGATCTTTAGTATTAACTTCACATTTTTATAAAATAAGGATCACATGTTACTTTGAAGTTTTGAATAAATGTCCATTCTTTTATTTTACTAATAGTATATTCCAGATTGGCTGTCTGCAACTCCTCTGATTTCCATTCTGTCAGCACGTACCGAAGGAACGCCCGCCCTGGTTACACCTGTTGCTAGGTCGTCCTGCACCTGTTGCTAGGGTATCGATCCATCTCCGACACTCTCCTACATCTCCTGCAAGATTTACCATGCCCCTACCTGCATCTCGATGTACTGTTGCATATTTCATTATGCGGTATATTCTACCTTGGTCTGCTAGGTAGAATAGTTGGAACGGGTCAGATGTATGAGGCTGAGGGTAAGTGGGATTCCTATCAATCGAGTATTACTGAGGTGGCATATAAACATTCCACATATCATCATTACACTTAATTTAAACCTTTTCGTTAAACTAATATTTAAGGATAGTTGGAAAATTTGTCTTATTCATAAAACAGCCGGAATACACCAAGTATTTTACAGGGTGTAGAACGTGTTGCAATCAACGTGGTTCTACAGTGAATAAGGTTAATCAACTAATTTTTTTTGGTAAATTACATTCCACAAATGACATTCAATAATATATTTCCTGCCTATAAATTATTAATATAAAATGTTTATAGTATTTATTTTTAAAAGATAGTTCTTAAAACTTTCTTCATATTTACATAAGAAATATACGTACGTTGAGAAACAAATTAAGAGTTAAGAGGTCCACTTGTGTTTTAAAAAATAAAATTCAAAATCCTTAATGCCCCCTATGTAGCCGATCTAGCCCGAACCAGATATCACTCCTTCCATTATAAACCCCCTAGTTCTAATTTTGCATCCTATTCCATTCCTGACAATCCTCCGAGGCGCCTGAAAAGGAGATGGCCTCGAGACCAGCTAATGTAAAATGTCATTAGAGTCATTGGGTAGTTTCTCTACACGTCTGTAACACTCCAATTTAACTTAGATCAGATTTACTAAATGTATTATAATGTACAGTTGTAAATAGCAATAAATAATTATTTAAAAAAAATGCAAAATGTTACATAATATCATTCAAGTAAACATGAAATCTTTAACAAACGTCTAAAGGCCTAATAAAATTATTATTAACATTTGTTTTGGATGTTCCTCACAGATTTTAAATTTTTTTTTGTTATTATAAAAATTATTTATTCTTCCTCAGAAGTAATAAATTTTCTAAACCTTAATAAAACTGTCTGTATAATCTGAAGAAAATGTGAAAGTCCATTTGTTCATCTCCTCTACAAAAGACATTTTCAATTTTCTGGCGCCCGGTGATAGATGGTGTAAAGAAATTGGAACGCAATTTCCTGGCGAGAGCTTGTTAAAATGCAGACAATGAAGAAGTAGAAGGCCAGATTAGACAGGGCTTCCACCTGTTGCCTCGTTCGATAACAACGTCGCCACAGTAATTCGAAGCTTTAATTATTATAAAGAAATGTTTGTTATTGTTTTTGTGAAGGAGGTGCTGAAATCAGGTAGCACTCTGTGATTCCTACTTTGCACATTGGGTCAGTCTTCTGTTTTGCTATTCTGTAAGGTCTTTGTTGAATAGGAGTGTTTTTGCTTACCAATATCAGGAATGCAAAGGGGTGGAATATAGCTCAGTGAACACCTGGCTGTGAAGTAGATAATTACTTATGTAGACTCTTGCCACTCCTAGCCTTATTACAAGTCGATTCCTAGTTTCAGTGACTAACTATAAAAAATAATACGATTTATTTAAAGGATTTTATGTACATAAAAGTAAGTTAAAATGAGTTGTTAGACAAGATTCGCTCCATTATTTTTTGTCATGACGTGGAAATTGTAAATCTCGCTCGTATCGGGGGGTGGTATATAAATAGATAAGACTCAATTAAAATTAGTACGCTCTTCACCTTTTATTAATTATAATTTAAATAATTCTACCAACATATTTTGTGTGTCCACATACACAAAACATTTTTTTTTTCCAAAACATTGAAGGATGTGGGTTGTGAAAGCAGAACAAGTCTTTTTTGCCTGAATTGAATTTTTTGTTTAAGTTTTCCTTCGCAGAAAATTTAATTATCTTTCAAATGGGTATTTGTAATGTTTTGAGAAATTAAAAGGTTTCGTGTTGGCGAAAAAGTCTCTTATGAAAATATACTCAAAATAGAGTTTTTAAAAGATGAATTAGAATCTGGTATGTCCACTTACTTAACATTCCTTATCACTTTAGTTTAAATTTTTTTTTATATATTTTTTTTTATGATTATACCATGTATGTGTAATGTATATATGTCCGATTACGGATGTATTTAGGCCGCATAGATAAATAAATAAAGTATTTCTCTCTCTCTCTCTCTCTCTCTCTCTCTCTCTCTCTCTCTC
>NW_027113999.1:262089-296427 GCF_000696795.3 Halyomorpha halys
TCTCTCTCTCTCTCTCTCTCTCTCTCTCTCTCTCTCTCTCTTTCTCTCTTTAGTTTTTCATTTACGGAAATTAATCAATACTTCAAAATAGAATCTGTAATGTTTCGAAAAAGCTGAAGAGCTTTAAAAGCATCATTGCATACTGATCCTTGTGCGTATTAATACAGAATGATTGAAAGATATAAAAGCCGTTTCGGAAGTTAAGTGGAGAATTCACACCGATTCCTAGTTTTGGCTATTAGTGCTCAGTCCTGTTTGACTTCGGCCTTTTTAAAAAATTAAATATGCATAAAATAGATCGAGAAAGGCTAGGGTGGAGTGTAGGTGCGTGCTCTGCATCTTTACTTACTTCTATGCTTTTAAAAGCCTGCCGCAGTGAAGCGTAGTGGACCGGTCCGGTCATAGTAGTCGCCCTGTTTAAATAAACAATCTAGCTTGATATAAGTAATTTAAAAAAATCCTGTACTAGCTATTAGTATATGTTTCCAATGTGAAATAAGAGGTGGTGTTATCAGGAGATATAGTGGACTGGACGGAGAGTAACGCCTGAAACGTCAAGAAATAGTCCCCCTCCTCAAATATTACCCATCACCACTCATATGTAGTAATACAGGTTTTAGCTTCACTATATATTACGTAATATTTATAATATAAAAGGAAGATGGTGCGGGTGTGGTCAAAAGAATTCAAATAGTAATTGAACTATTTATTGTGAGCTAACGTTTCGTCCAACTTTTCAGGACTTCATCAGTGCTTTCTAAATGGAGGAAAGCAGAAGAATCGAGAATCATATATTCATTAAATACGGACAATCAACGATCTTACAATATTTATATCACTTTATTATATAACATAAACGTATATATTTTTTCTTATCTTTCATTTCTTTTATTTCCACCAGTAAATGTACTTTACAACCAGAAAATGAGATGTTCTATCCAGGCATGACATGAGTTATAGCACCCAGTGGTGGATCTTCCTGATGTTAAGTAAACTATTTTTACTCTAGGAGGCCTCGCATCCAACTCCTCTTCAGCCTACGCCCAGTTACATCAGGATGTTATGTGTTGCCATTTGTCGAATAAATTTGTTGAAATGTCCATGTAGCGTGATGTGAAACCGTCTGTAAGTCATATGAATGTGATCCGTTACAGTCGGAATGCGTAAGTCGGTGTGAATGGTCTCGTTGGAAACGTAGAGTGGTGAGTTCGTTGCCAGTCTTAAAAATTGTGATTGAAAAGTTTGTATTTTCTGAATCTATGTCATTTTAGCAGGTCCATAAATTTGGCAGGCTGAAATCCATTTGGGTTTTAGTAAGTAATTGTATACGTTAAGTTTTTGTCTGAGCGATAATTTAGAACGTTTGTGTAGTATAGAATATAATTGTCTCAGTCGGAAATTTAGCGTTTTGTCTTGATATGTGAGCCCCATTTCAACCTTCTTTCATATGTAAGTCCTAAATAAGTTACTGTGTTTGTTTGTGGTATAGGATGATTGTCGATGTAAACTGAAAGGCACAAAACATGTCGTAGAGTAAATGTGACTTGTGATTAATCTTAATTTTCCATTGTGTGCACCATATCTGTATATGGTTTAGACTATGTTGTAGTGTTAGTGTGGCCTGTAAAGGGTCTGTGTTTTTCGAAATGATAGCTGTTTCGTCTACAAACGTCGCAGTATGTTGTCGTTTGTCGGTAAGTCGCTTGTTAATATGAGGTACAGAAGTTAGGCCAGGATAGAACCTTGAGGGCCTCCTGTGAATATTAATTTCACTGATGAGTTCACTGAGCTTTGTCGGACGATCATGAAGAAATGATTGTAAAATTAAATAGTAGGTGCTTCGGAAAATTTGCTTGTATTTAAAAAGAAGACCTTGGTGCCATACCCTATCAAACGCCTGAGTTACATCCAAAAATGCTCCAGAAGGGTATTGTTTTAGTTCAAAAGCAGAGGAAATGAAGTCTGTGACCCTGTGTAGTTATTGTGTTGTAGAATGTAATGTGCGTAAGTGGACTTACTAGATATTATATGACTATGGAAATCTGTTCAACAACACGAAATATTTAAATTTTTCGGAACAAAACAGATACTCATTCGAAAGAAAATTAAATTGTCTACAAAGCAAAACTTTAAAAAAAAATTAATTTAGGCAAAGAGTATCAACAGACATAATGAATAGAAGGTAATGAGTGTATTAATTTTTAAAGTAGTTGAAAAGGAGTATCTTAGTAGATTTTCGAATGAATACAAATGTGACATTCTCGTGTCTTGGATAACCAAAAAAGTCTTCTCAGTTATTAATAGACGCAAGAAATATTTATAGTAGAATTATCTCGAAACAATCTTAAATTACATTCCTTGTTCCTGTTTGCTCATATTCTATTTATCGGTGCTCCCCTGACTGCTGCTTCGTGTTTTTCCACGTTACTTAGGAATTCTATGCGCGTGACTCGACCTAAGTTTAGTGTGTTTTCTTAACTGAATCCTCGTAAGTAACCATAAAATCCTTTTCTTTATGTGTTTGTTATTTCTAGCTCCCTATTTCCTATCATTATAAAACTAGTAACAGACATATGTTCTTAGCATATTTTCTAAACGTTCGATAAATGTTTAAAAGCTGTGGAATGCATAACTTATAAGTATAACTTTTCTTATCGATGTATTAATTTTTAATAAACATCCTCTTTAACAGCATAAGTAAATTTATTCTACGGTTTATAGAAAGTAGATGAACTTTTGGTGTTAATATTACACTTATATTAATAATTGACCGTCTAATTTAAAATTATGAAGAAGATGGTCAGGGGTGCGGTCGAAACAGAACAAAAATAGTTAACAACTATATATTTTCCGACGTTTCGCCCCATATTGTAGAGCTTCATGATGGCTGTTGAAGTTTAGAGCTTTCGAGACTTTCAAAGTCTACTACAAAGTGGGGCGAAATTTCGGAAAATAAATAGTTGTGAACTATTTTTGTTTTCTTTTGAACACACCCCTGACCATTTTCTTTATAATTTTTGTATTAATGTTGGATTTCTTTTTGGATTCACTTTTTTTTTTATTAATATGGTTTGGTTTGTATTATTGATCTTATGTTTTAAACTCTTCATGATGTATTTATTGGCGAAATTCGATTGGTTCAAACAGAATATACGACGATATATTTAAATATTAGGTAAAAATAGTTCAAGTTAGAAAATTGGCAGAAATAATATAGAACATTTTATAAATTTAATATAATTAATTATAAATATATTAATAATTTAATATAAAATTTATATCAATTGCAAATTGTACCCAAAACATATTTCGTCCATTCCCTGAAATGCAATACTTAGTTCTTTGATATAATATAATTACTATAGATATTTACAACTTTAATCAAGTAGTTGTAGATGTATGAATTAAAAATATTTTATACATATTTATTTGTATAATATGGTATCTTGCAATCATTTTATTTTGAAAATAAATTTGTAGCCAATTGGATTTTAGTAAAAACAATAGCTTGTGTCTTTCCTCTTTTTTTTCTGGTATTAAATAATAAGTAATTAAGAGAATTTGAATTCTGGCAAGCTTTTGTCACTTTTTCTTAATAAATGGTTTCCCGAATTTGGGAGTCTCCTTTGTTGATGTCCAGATATCAAATACTCTAATCTTTTTTCTTTAAGTTTATCAGTAAATAATAGCGGCAAATTGTCCGTTAAAAGTCCACAGAATCGCATGCATGTGAAATTTTATTTGAAATTTAAAATATTAAAGAGACATAAATTATCTCATAGAACTTTGCCAACTGACCTCCTGATTTATCTAATACCGACCATTCTCTTGCGGAAAAATATCAAACTAAATTCTTGTTATCGATGCGAATATCAAAATGAATAATCCATTCAATTAGTAATTTCGGAATAAACTCAACCTCTCTAAGCCTTTCGAATCAAAAAATTGAAAACATGTTTATTTATCTTAATTTTTGAAGTTGTTGAAACAAGTTTAAAGGTGTGAAGCACTTCTTATTTCTCCATTGCAAAATTACTCACGTATATTTTTCAAAACTTTAAAGAAAGAATTCACAAATCTATTATAATAATATTACTAAGAATTGCCTTAAGAGATAAACATTGCGTTAGGTGTTTGGGAATAAATAATGACATATTGCCTTAGCCGCAAGGACAGATTGAAGATTTAGAATAACAGATAACCGTCGAACATCAAACGTATTCAATCCTTTCAATCCAAAATCCTTAGGACCATAGTTAATGCACCCTATTACGTTTCCAATAAATCACTACACCATGACCTTCATATCCCTTTTGTCCTTGACCTATAATTTTATAACCTTACTAATTCTTTGGTTCTATCCTTATCTAGTTCCATCGATCCTTACAATCTACCTCGAAGGTTGAAACGGCAATGGCCAAGAGACTTATTGTAAAATAAAAATGGGCAATGGCCAGACTCTTATGAGCTCTGCTCTACTCCTCACACGTGGGGGATAGAGTAGGCTCAGGGATCTTTAGGTCGATTGTGTAAATATTGTAAATAATGTGACTAGAGATTATTTTATTTTATTTATTAATTTTTTCATGCACACAATTTGATTATATTCATTTTCTTTTTCTTCAGTTTGTATATATTTTTAGAGAGATTTTATGTACTATTTTTTTTCTTTCATTTATTTATTTTTTTTTTCATTCTTATTTTATTTTAGTATGAGTGTGATCATTCTTCACTACTATCTAAGGCCCACAATTGTGTGGCAGATTGTAATATCTATCAATAAATAAAGTTTTTTGAAAAAAAAAAAAAAAAGATTTAAAATATTTTACAAAACCGAATCATATACGTAGAGTAAAAATAAATACAGTTAAAATAATAGTTATGTTATGGTGACTGAAGTGGGCTTGTTATGTTTTCGAGATGGATCAAAAATTTATCATTGTTAAATTTATCATCAGTGTTAAAATAAGTGTCAACTGAAACATTAATGGAAAGATTGTGTTTTAGAGTTTTGGATGTTGATCGAGATCCAAGTGATCCAAGAAGGAAGATGTGTTTTTTTAAAATAAGGATGTAATTTTCTGCTTGATTAATCACCCAATAATTATTTTTACTTGCATATACACATCGCACTTTTATGACAGTATTAAAATATTGATTACTCTAACAAATGTCAGGAGAAATCGTATAAAGATCCTTTCCGAACCCTCCTTTATTCTAGCAAAGCCGACCTTTGTAAAGTTGTCCCATAAAGGCAAATCTATAAATCCCCTGTGAATCTATAATATACTTTGTTCTTGGACTGCTTGTTTTGCATAGTTTATGAACAAACTAAAACGTTTACTGCATTACCAGATTTATACTATATTTATCTATACTCGTTTTTCTAATATTCATTAATTATATAAATCTATTTATTATTTAAATTCATGTATTTTGGGTTATTATTATTTTTTAACTGGGAATTACTTATACTATAAAGAAAAAAATCTGATTACTTTGTAACACTTTCCTTGCAATTTTAGGTGAATTAAAAAGTACTCTTTAAAAAAAATAAATAATTTAATTTCTATCCATTTTAGACTCAAAACCTTTTATTTTTCTAATAAGTCCGACGTTTCGGCCAATCCGGCCATTCTCAGGGACAGTCTACTACAAAACAGTTTCTATTACATGTATGACCCTACAAACAATTTAAAATACTTAACATTATTATTTATAATTTATCTTACCTCAATACCACTTTGAAACCATATAATTTAACAACTATAAACTTCATGCAGGCTATTCTGCCCAGGTCAAAATTATCAATATCTATGAAACATTAAAAACATTAGGTAAAAATATCTTTTTGTTAATAAGTATATCCCAAATATGTTTAATTACCTAATATGTCAAAACTACATTAAAAATCACAGTCAAATTATTTATCTTTTACCACTCTTTATACACTTTTATTATAACCTCACTTGTAACCTACCTTTACTCAGTTCAAGCATTTAAAAAATTATTTATCATAATTAAATTTTTGTCACTATTTTCTCTTTATTTCATTAGCAAAAATCCTATCAAGGCCAACTATAATTATCCACATACAATTTTTCCCATATTATTTATAAATTAATCTTACTTAATATCTCAGCATAGTGTTGATTTAAATTTCTTGTATCTGTCTTGAAATGTACTGTATAATCAATATTTTCAGATATGTAAATGGATTCGAGTATTTTCCTTTTGAATGTATTATTCTCTTTATGTAAAATGATTGTATTTTCAAAATCAAAAATATGTTGGTTTTTGGTTGCATGCTGGACTAGTGCTGTTTTATTTGGATCCTTCTCCTTATTCTTCAAATCATTATTGTCTTAATAAATTCTGTCACCCAATAATTGCTTTGTCTCACCTATATATATAGCTGGACAATTTAGACAGGGAATTTTATATATTAATCCCGATTGATTTCTTGTATAAATTTTGTCCTTTAATATACTATAATAGTTTTTTTATTTTATTATTGGGTCTATGACTTAGGGAGTACTCATCAACATCGTAATCCTTAAATGATTTCTTTATATCTTCAGATAGTCCTTTAATGTAATTGCATCCATAAAATTTTTTATTTTTTACTTTATTATTTACTATTTCGTTTTCTGTTTTATTTTTAATATTTTAAGGTTAATTTCCCAAATCTTGTAGATTAATTTTTTTGGGTAAATTATTATGGGTATTAATTATTATTGCTATCATTTTACGATCTAATAATATTTAATTTTTGGAAATTTTTGTCTTACCCTCTATATTATATTCCATCCTTCAAGATTAAAACATTTTTATCTGTAAATATTTCTACAGTGGTTAGTGATAAAATTCCTTCTTAACTTTGAATCATGAAATACTTCTTATGATTTTATTATTTTAAAATGATCAAGATAAAAACTAATTGAACATTTATTTTTATATTATGTCATATTAGTTTATTGTTTATAATGTTTACTATCCCTTTGTTATGTTCGATATCACGCGCCTCTGTGTTCGTGCGAACAATATTAGTTAACCCGAGGTTAGATGTAATACATGTCCGCCATTGTCCAAATAGATCCCTCACACGTGTCTTAGCTGTTTGCTATCCAATCAATTACAGTGCATCGCCCAGTTGCGTCCTTTAAGCTTTACATCTGTTAATAAGATAAGTTATCAAAGGCACATTCTTAAGAATGAGTAATCTTTTAAATTTGATGAAATAAAATAAAAAAATTAAGGAGTTTTCTATCAAAAGTTAGTATGTTCATTTACGAAAAATAAACGTGTTTGTGATTAAAAAATTTAAATTTTCTTCTGTCATGATTTTTAAATAATAACTTTCAAAAAATATTCTAAATCAATATTAATAATAAATAATTAATATTTAATTATAAATAAATAATTATTCATAGTAAACATAAATTATCTATTTTTCTTTAAACATTTTTTTAAAAATATTTATTTATTGCTATTTACAACTGTACATTATAATACATTTAGTAAATCTGATCTAAGTTAATTAAATTTAAATCACATTTAACTATTCATTTATTATATTATACTGCAATAACTTTTCTGTTTATAAATATCAGAAATCACTATACCACATCAATTCATTTCAATATTATTGGACACTATATAATTCTATCTTATTTTATTTGATATAGACTTACATATATATCTCCTAAAAATTCCTAATTTTCAAATAAATAGCAATAACTGGAATAAATAAAATATATAAAAAACGTTATATTGTAACGTATTTAAATAAAATATATAAAAAACGTTTATTCTATTATATTGTATCATATCAAAAAATGTAATTTATAAATTTATATTTGTCCGATCACGGATTGATCAGTATGCTGTGTAATGTAGCAACCCGATGTATTTGGGCAGCATGATTGAATAAATTTCTTTCAAAAAAAAAAAAAAAAATAGTAGCAATGAAACTTCTATAGTTTTTTATGCATTCAACTGGCTTTCCTATATATATATTTTTTTTTTGAAAATATTGGTGGTGCACTTTCTTATATAAAATATGAATGATTGTCTATTGATGGAATGTAAGGGTTGCTGATCTCATATTTCATTGCAACTAATGATTGCATAACTACTTCAATCAACAATAATTACACCAATTGACTTTAAAAGAGATATTTCAATGAACAGATTTCGTGAACATTCTAACTCATCATGGACATTTTCTTTGTTTTTTGAGGGGGAGGGGGAAGCTGGAATAAGTTAACATTTGGTGCTCCAAGGTCCGGACCAAGAGAACTTATCAGGTAATTCCGGTCCTGACGATTCATTTATATATCAGTTTAACGGAATGTTTTAGTTATTACTGTAAAATTAACGAAGTGATCATGTTGAATTTTGTTATCGAAAAAATAATGTAGAACCTTTATCACATGCAAAAATTTTACAACCATCAAGAAACTTATAAAGTGTAAAGCTAATATTCGGCAGTATTGATTAGAAATAGTAAAGGTAAAATATGGTATAACATAAATAATTATAAATTCGTTTATTTCATATTGATTTTTATATTTAACCAATAAGAAGTTGCCAATCTCATTAAATATCAATTTAACTATTTAGTTAATTTGTTATTACTAACTTACTTTGTTTATTTAGTTTTTGTTCCTTGCTTGTTTTATATATAATTAGATTGGATTTACTATTTATGAGCCTTGAATAGATTAACTATCGCTGCTTTTCTTAATTTGTGTTCTATGCCCCTTAATAAGAACTACTCTATAGCCAGTAATTAAAGCAGGAAGTAGATAAACACAAAGTTTAGGGACCCCTAATTTCCATTAACTAGTTTCCTTCACTACTTTTTAGTGGTCCCATCAAGCATTGTTCTAAAGTGGATCCTGGCTATTGTCTAGCGCTAAAATATTGTGTCTACTAATTTAAAAGATAACTGTCTAGCCTTAATAAGTTTCAGTTCTTGATTGTGCTAAAAATTATTGAGCAATAATATTAGTTAAGGATATATCCTATCTGAGTTATTTGATGCTTGAGTTTATTCACTAAATTGTTTAACCTTGCTCTTTTCTATGTCAGGAAAATAAGTTGTTAAATGTTTATCAACAACTCCTCTAGTACAAAAAATAGTTTTTATAACATTGTTTCCTCATATAAAGGGGGTTCGCTTGAAGAAATATAGGCCTGTAAAAAAATGTGAGATAGAACAAAAGGGACTTAAATAAATGAAATATAACTAAAATAATTATTATATTCATAGAATATAAACATAAAATAGTTATTAATGCGAATTTGTATTTGTATTTGGTATATACTATTTTAGGGAAGATTAAATATTTAAGGATATGCATAATTGATGTTTAAATTATGTTAGAAATTTACGGGATTATGAAGTTCTAGAAAAAAAATAAAGAATAAAGCTTGAAATTTTGAACCCTTTAATTGTCAAGCGATCAGATTAAATTAGATAGAGGACGGGTTCTAAATTACCAAGGATCCACCCAAAAAAAAAAAGAAAAAACGAACGAAGTGAAATGAAAAATTGGTCTGTTTGTGAAACTTTATAGGAACATTTCCTTTTTAATGAGAATGAAGAATCAAAATTCCTATGGTAATACTTTTTTAGAAATAAAAATGGTGAAACGTGGGTTTTTAAATGAAATATTAGTTTTAGTACAAGAAAAGCGTGTTTATTGAGTATTTTTTAATGCTTTAATTTATACTTTATTTTTGAAAAAATTATTATTAGAGAAATAAAGACAATTAAATAATTATTCTACGTATTTTAAATAGTATCAAAAGATCATTGTTCATTCATGATACTAGAGGTGTCTCAGATTAGGCGATTTGTAATTCTATATAGTAATCAGTTTAAAAGTTATTTCGTTTGTCTCCTATTTTCATTTATTCAAAATAAAAAATAAAAATACACTAGGAACTTCAGTTGTACGAAAACTATTATTCAATTTGAACAAACCACTTAAATATCACCCTTTTCCCTTCTAAAAGAAGTTCATTCTTCATATGTATTTTTTATGGACTCTCTTTATTCTTGTTCATTGCCATGATGAAAATGAATTCATTAAACATTGACCCACCTCCCATTCGACTGTCCTTGAAGTCACTGGAACTTAGATGAGAAGATTGTTTTATTTGAACCCTGAAAAAAGCAAAACATTTAAGCTGTCTAAGATTGGTTGTGATACAGGATCCTATTCGGGTTTTATCAGTAAATCAGTTATTTCTATCAATATTTTGATTCTGTTATTTTTTTTTTAGAGTAGGCATGTTAAGATTTACACAGATACATTTTTCGCAAATCAAAAAATAATTACCTTTAGATTTTTTAACTTTCCAACATTCTGTTCTTATTCATTTGAATTAACTCTCCATACCTTCAATTATCGTGACCTCATTAAGTGGTACCATAATTATGTGTAGACAATGAGATATGATCAGCGGCGGGGAAACAGTAGATTAGACTCAGCTCAAGATTGTAGTAACCTGCAATAGAATAAAGCCAGCAACAGACCGTTAGTTATATCAGTTTATCTTATTGTACAGATTATGTAGAAGAATTCTTATAAGGTACTAAGAACTAAATCCCGTTACGAGAAAGAGAAAAATAAAATTTATAGAATTTTCTGTATTTTTAAAATAAATATTTTTGTCGCAAAAAAAACTCATAAATAATAATCATTTGTTATTAAAAATAAAAAAATGACACATAAATCTAATAGGTTTCTATTTTGGGTACATACAAATAATTATATTATTTTAATTTTATAAATCCTGTTGTGTTATTTATGAACTATTGGGTTTGGGATTTTTAATGATTGCTGTTTATATAAATTTTATTATATCAGAGTACAAATAATAATTATGATATTAGAAAGGTATTTTGTTAATTAAAATAATGTAATTAGCAGAATAGTTAATAGCAGAAATAATAGTCATTGTTACTTATTATGTCCGTATGTCACCTTTTCACCACGAAGTGCATTATTTTATTTTATTTTATTTTTTTTTGAAACGCAGTGATGTGTTAATTTAACTACAATTATGAATTCTATATTGCTTAACAGGCCATACATTTCGTTAGTTTTTCACCGTAATTCTACTCTATTGTTAAAAGTGATCAACAATAATATCTACCTTACTACGTAAAATACTCTACCAGTTTTATGTAAAATATTATAAACTTGTCATCGGAGCTCTTAGTGATTGTTGTTATTCTTAGGATCAAAAACTGTACCCTAACTGAACCTTGCCGCTTTTAAATTTACCAGCGTTCTTTAATTGAATTAAAATTAAGATAATTTTAAGAATTTTTTCTAATAATCAATCTGCTTTTTTTGGAAAATATATTGATAATTAATAATATAGGATAACTTATAAACTCATTTATACGTATTAAAGATAACAATAAAATAATTCAGAAACAAGAAAAAATGATTTTTTTTAATTAATAATAATCTTTTATTTATTCAGAGATAATACAATCTACCAGACAGCTGTGGGCAATAGGTAATAGTGTTGAATGGCCACATTCATACTCAAATAAAATAAAAATAAATAAATAAATGAAAAAAACACACAAAAATAAATAAAATCTCTCTTAAAATATATACAAACAGAATAATAAAGAAAATAAACACAATAAAACTATGTGTATGAAAAAATAAATGAATAAAATAATATACAATTATATACAATATTTACACAATCGACCTGAGAATCCCTGAATCCACTCTATTCCCCCACTTGTGGGGGTAGAGCAGAGCTCATAAGATCCCAGCGCATCCCTCTCGCCGCATCACTGATAGTGAGGGTAGTGGAGGCTGAGCAAGTGCGCTAAAGCCGCTAACACCCAACTTGATTGGAGAATCTGACCATGAAAAATGAATTTAACAACTTAAAATTAATTATCCAGACTCATTAAATTACTATGTTCCTTTTGGTAGATTGACAAATCGTTGACTTTAAAATTGAAAGAGTTTTGGGATATTTTATGGTGAATATTTTTGTTTTATTGTTATGAAAATGGTAATTTTACTTTTTATAATCAGGTCTTTACGATATTAAACAATTGTTGGGAGTTTAATCTTTTAAACATTTTATACTTGAAAATCCAAGCAACTCAAAACCAGAAAATGTTTATATAATTTGTGTCACTTATAACTTTATAACACTTATTAAACAATTCTTGGAAGTTTAATCTTTTAAACATTTTATACTTGAAAATCCAAGCAACTCAAAACCAGAAAATATTTATATAATTTGTGTCACTTATATGTTCAATATAAGTGCATACGTTATAACAGTTGTGAAATCCCATGGTTTTTAATTAGTTCTAGATCTTGTCAAAAAACCATCGAGCGAGTGGTGGTGCTACTAGCCCGTTGTTTTTAAATATGCTGTTTTGTTAGAAGTCCCTGTTCTGGTGATGTTTAAAGCGAAAAACTTCTATTTCAGTTGGAAATGGTTGTAGCGAAGAGTACATGAAAAAAAAGAAAGTCAAACTCTAATCAAACCTCTTAAATAAAAAAATAATTTTTATTCTACGGATCGATCCAGGTCTACAATAATAAACCTAAAAAATAAGTTTTGTACTAAATCTAGTTTAACAATAGATTTAAAACAAATTAAGATACACGAGCGTCTTAATATAATCTATAATCTTAACAGTGCTTTTCAATTCCCTAAAGAAAAATTAAACCTATTAATTCGTGAAGTTATGGACCTCCTAAAACGAAATAAAGACTGCACAGTGAACTGACACCCAAATTCAGTTGGACCACATCGTGAATTCTAGCCGGCTCCAGATCCAATCTCCCAGGCTAGGGGATGTCAGATAAATACTTTAGTTAGGCAATGGTCAGTATTTTTTATGTTTCTGTTCGCTCAGCCCTATTCGGGTCTGACCTGTTGAACCTACTGATAAAAATAGTTTTATCACTCGTTTTCGGATTATTTAATCGCAATATCTCTAGTGACTGTCGAAAGTAAACCATTGTGAAAAATAATTGCGTAGTTATAAATCATTAAGTTTTATGTTTTTTTTTCTTTCTGGATTTGGTAGCAGACTTCATGGTCAAATTTTTATATTTTTATTATGTTTACATTAATAATATATTTCTTAGTTATAGTTTTACCTCTTATATTATTATAGTTAAATCTTGTGCATTTTCCTTTCTTAATTTGTTTTTTCTTCAATATTCTTAAGATATTTATTTAATAGCCACTTTTTTGAAATATCTAATTAAAATTTAGTCGTATTTTAAACTTTAAGAATTATAGATTGCTACTGATGCTTTGTCCTCACTGTACGCCAACTAACCCACAAAGAAAACATCATCAAATTGTATCAAATAATGGGAGATAAACCAAAAAAAGAAATGATAAAACTACCATCAGAATATAAGTTGGTAAGAACCAAATTTTTAGGTTGATAATGTGAGAAGTGCTATCTATACTCTGCATTTAGTTTTTAATGCACGACGACTAAATTGGTGAAACGTTAATTAATTATTTATTTCTATTTCTATTGAAATTGTTTTTTGTTTTTTTTAACTCAAGCAATTATTTTATACAAGGAGTAATTGCTTTGAAGCTAGTGATTGCTATTGATAAAAAATAATAATGAAATTGTTTGAGGAAGACCCCCTATTACATTTTCAATAGAAATTCAAGACGATGGTCTGTGCATCTTGGCGTGTGCAGGTTGAAGAGTGAACACGGTCTCAAGAGCAACATTATTTTCTGGCCGTAATTAACCATTCAGGATGAGTGAGTAGTTTCTTCACCACACTCAGGCAAGGGGACCCAGGCAAAATGAGGATGAGGAAACATACGATAATAGAAGAATCAGTCTTCAAAATCTCAATACCTTACCAATAAATCGTCAAGTAAACTACAATACCTTTTATTATTCTATGTAACCCCATTTAAATGAATACTCAAAATTCATTTAACTAACAATTAACCCATATTGTACATACATTTAGCTTAATCACACATAATCAGTTGTAAAACAATTCAAGAATAGAATTGTTATTATTATATTTTCACTTTGTTTACCACGCATATGGATTTATTTAAATCAATTATATACAGTCCACTCCATTTATATCAGAGATACTATTAAATTGCAACTAATTCAAGGAAACAGAGGGTATGTGCACTAGTGAATCAAGAAATTATCGGAGAGGAGGGAGGTACACCTATGTACCTGATCGAAAATTTTTATATTTATAAATATTGTTTAAATTACTAAAATTTATAAATACTATTCATTTTCTAAGTACGCTATGGATGCATATCAGAATGATTCCAAAGAAATAAAGTTTTATTTCCCCCCAGAAGGTGCATATGGATCCACTAGAATTCCATATTCGTTACATTTCAAGGCTTATTGTCACCTTAAGATATTAAAAAAATTTATTTGAAGTTATCTTTAACAATTATCATTGGGTATATTAAATAAACCTATTATTCACTCAAAAATCTTTTAATATAAATTTAATAAACTTTAGCTAATTGTCTGTGTCCTATAGATCTTAGGTGGACAGTTTTGGTATTTACAAGAGTATCCATTACGGGCCGATAGATCTCCAGTAATATCAGGGAGTGTTTGTGAAACTTTGTCTTCTCCAGTAATCTCAGGGATGAGCTAATTTAATCTTCTGTAATTGAAACAATCCACTTCACAAGAACCCGTATCCTATTGTCAAGCTCAGTTGTTATTAAACCTCCCACTGCCTTTTGTGATGTTATTTATAATATATATAAATGAATGTTGGAGTAAAAGTATGATTAAGTTTAGTTTTATTTTTTATGATAATAATAACATAGTTTATTGTTATAGAATAACTATCTATAACTTGTGCTGCGGGCAAATACTAACATGCGAGTGACTTTGAAGGTAATGGGATAGTTTTTTGTGATGGAAAGTTGAGGGAACAGATGAGGGAATTCAACCAAGAAGTGAAACAAATAAGAAACCAAGTCAGATATACAGTAACTTGAGATATTCAATTTCGAATACGATATAGATGAGCTAAGCGAAATAGTTAAGCCTGGTGCACACAGATGTCGTTATCAGGTAAACAGTAACTCTGATTATCTATGTCTGAGTTGCATGAACTTGAAAACAGTACCAGAGGGTGTTCCTACAAGAATGTGCAGTATATACTCCACGGCAACGCTGTGATCTATCCGAACAGAATATGTGAACTAATGTCTTACAAAAAAAAATGCAGGAAAATAAATTTTTTTTCGTTATCTTACGATAAGGTATACTTTCATATCGTGTTTTTCTTATGAATGAGAGAAAACTTTGGATTCACGAGGAAAACAAAAAAAAACAGAATTTGCCGAGAATCGTCCATTATAAATGGAACTTAAATCCTAAAAAATACCTAATTTTTTTTTTATCACTTTCGAAAGTTACATTTCCCATGTTATGCCATCTTATGATCGTGACCTTGGCCACAAACGGCCCTGAAAACAAATCTGCTGTCTGAAAAAAAATAGTGTCGTGGTGCCACAAATACATTCCACCTTATCAAAATGTTTAAAAAAAATTAAATACAGATATACAATGCATTCCAGCATTTAATCCACGGTACAAGTTTTCTTCTCTTTTTACGTATTAAACTACTCTAAGAATGATTGAGGCAACATTGTTTTTAAGCTTGATAAGGGTGCTGGGAATGTATTTTAGCCTGAGAATAGTGTGGCGAAAAATGTTTGAAACCATTGCATTAGACAGTGATATATGAACAGAACCATTTTAGAGAATTAACACACAGTTTTGACGATACGCTGCCTATAGCTAAGTAATATTACCGGCTACTCTGAGAACCTTTAATTATTTAATAAATTGCGAAAACTTTAAATGAAATTTCTTAACCAAAGGGGAGAAAACTAATGTAGGTATTCTTTACTTACATTATTACGACACCCTTTTGGACCAAATATTGCTTTGAAAGCTCAACATCCACTTTTTTCATTACCACTTTATTGGTTGTAATTTTTTTTTTTTTTTGGTTCTTTAAAGTTAAGAAATTAAACTAGATTAAATTACTCATAAACTATAGAAATATAAAAAATCCTCGTGCAAATATAATTAAACTGACTAGCTTAGTATTCTGAGCTTTACATCCGATGTAAATTAAAAAAAACTTTTTTATAATTATTGTAAAAACTGCTAACTTTATAGGGTCATGAAACGAATCTGATATTTCACTTTAAAATTATTTCCATGAACACGGGAACATTCATTAGATATTTCTTCATTTTTTGAATAAATGAATAGCTAAAACGGACGGGCAAAAGAAAGGAAAGAAAAGTGCTTCATTAAAGGAATCCTCACTGAATGCCAAACTCAATAATTAGCTATACCTGGGAAGAAAATATTTTACATTGAAAAGAAGAATCCTATTAATGGAAAATAAATCCTGTCTGGAAGCTAGGAGAGCTCCGTAAAGCCGAGATGGGAATCGGCAGAAGCAGTTTCTTATTGAAGGAAATTTTTCCTCTTCCCCGAAGGGAATGGTTTGTGGACACTCAATACTCAGCTGCCGCAGGTAGAATTGAATACAGATGATCGGAATACAGTGCTCAGGATCTGGCTGTGGCCATTGTGATCTTGAATTAGAACGAATCGGAGCAAAGCTATATTAGTGGGATTTTGAAAATAATTGCTCCGTTACTTTAAAGTTATTCTTGGAGTCCCATTAAAACATTATTGCGTTAGATTCGGTCTGCTGATATTTTTATTCTCATCATTTTTATAAATTCCATGTATGTAGCATTACCAATGATGCAGCGAGAGGGATGCGCTGGGATCTTATGAGCTCTGCTCTACACCTCACACGTGGGGTATACAGTGGGCTAAGGGATCCTTAGGTCGATTGTGTAAGTATTGTATATAGGAGTGTAAATGTGACTAGAGATTCTATTATTTTTATCATTATTTTATTTATTTAATATGAATTTGGTGAATGACACAATCTTCCTTGTTTAAATGTAACAATTTATTAACAACGTTTCGGGATTATCCCCTATCTTCAAGTTGCTATAAAACCAAATTCAACAAAATTTAAACATATGCTTACAACATTACTACTATATCATATATTCATCAAAACTATTCATATTTTATTTTTCACTATTTATTTATTTTTTCATGCATAGTTTGATTATATTTTGATATATTGATATATTTCATAGTTTAATTATGTTCATTTTCTTTATTCTTCAGTTTGTATTTAGTTTAAAAGAGATTTTATTTATTTTTCATTCTTATTTTATTTTATTTTAGTAAAAATGTGGCAAATTGTAATATCTATCAGTAAATAAAGATGGATTTAAAAAATATATGTAGAGCCTTCAAATAGTATCGGATCTGAAAAGTGTCATATTAGAATTCATCTTGTTTCCTTCACTTTCTATGATATTTATGTACAATCTTAATCCTATCCAATTAAGAAATTCCAAGAAATTCCAGAGCTTGGATATGCTACTGTTGTAACCCAATCAAAATAAAAAAGAATTGAGGGGTTCACGGGTGTGTTTCTCCTTGAATATTCGATTGTGTATTGATGTAACTTTATTAAAAATAAATTTTGTTATTAACAACCCTGATGTGTGTAGGCTTTTTTTTAACAAGTTGTATTTCGTTTCTTCTCTAACTTTTTTTTTAGTTTGAAACTCTTGCCTCATTTGATCGTCTCCTAAGTTGCGAGTTAGGGCTTTCAGTGGGGAGTATTTTATTTCTTCATTCTCAGTATATTTCAAGTCAGAAGGTATCAAAGGACTATCGCATCGGCTTCAATACTTTAACTTTTGAGTAAAACAGCATAGATTTGGAGTGGGTGAGGTTCATTTAAAATTAAAATAATAATATAAATGATATTCCCCCTTTGGATATAATTATAAACTATTCGAGTTTCCCATAGAGAGGACAGTTTCAACCAACCAATCTCTTTTACCTTTTTCATTTTCCCCTTCTCTCTTTATATTTTCATAATACTTATTTATTTAACATTTAATTTATTATTTATGTATGCTCCTTCAAATATTTAAATCATCAATAAAACTATATAGCTTTAATCATGAATTTTGCTATTGACGTAACTTCGAATGGAACATGGTATAGTAAATCTACAGTACTGATTGCAGAAACTTACCAACGGATCTTATTATACAGATTGGATAATTTTTTATCTGTTTGGAGAATATACCCTGGTCTCTTTGACACTCCTCATCAAATGGCCAAATCATTCGACACGAAGGCCTAAGCAGACACCCTTCAACACGAGACGCACATATCTCCTGACATTGGGAGATTAAAGGCCGACAGTTAATTAAACCCGGGCTCAACAGGTTTCTGTCCGGGATCACTGAGGGCTCCAGGAGCTTGCGGGTATTAAACTAAGTTCCGTCAAGTTCTTTGTTGGATGAACTTTTTGTTGCCTTGAGGGTTCAGGTTCCAAGTTTTTGTTATCCATTATCCAAGGCTCACTCCTTTTGTAATTATACTTTATTATTAACTTTGATTCATATCCCAAATATTTTTGGAAAAACAGAATCCTTAATAAACTTTATTTAAACTCGCACATTCATATCGGTAAAAAATCTGTAAATACATGTTAGTACTCTGGAAAACTTCGCGCCAGGAAAAAAGTTCGCGCCTACTCCCTGGAATTGGGAAGTGAATATTTCTACAGCTTTTCTTTAAGAATGCGAAATATAATACTACCGTTAAGAGAAGAATGCCTTAAGGTTTTAGAAAATAGCGTATTGTTCAAAATTTTGTAAAGCGACTTTATTTCTGAGTTTGCCATAAAGAAATTTTTATGATTTTCTAATTAACTGAAGCCATCTGTCATCTATTATTGCTAACAAACGCTAACTGCAGATTGGTGCAAGAATAATACTTTTATTTACACGAGGAGAGATGAAAACTATGAAATTCTATGTACAACTTCTAAGACTTACATTTTCTTGAGTGTTTTTCTAAATTATTTCTTTTTTTTTAAATTTATTTATTGATATTTACAACTGTATAAAAAATACAACAAGTAAATTTGATATAATGATATGATACAGGATGTAGAGAAACTACCCAGTAGTAGAACTCTAAAAACAGTTTACAATATAAGGTCACGAGTCTTTTCAGGCGCCTCGGAGGATTGCCAGGAATGAAAGAGGAAGCAAGGTTAGAAACGAGTGGGTTTGGGTGGTTAGGGAGTTTATTATGGAAGGAATAATATCGGGTTCGGGCTAGATCGGTTACATAAGGAACATTTAGGTCTTTATGGATGGTTTTATAAAAACAAAATAAGGAGAATTGAGGATTTTACGAAGGATTTTAAATTATTTCTTATGAGTAAAATTGGATCCTTATCTACACACATGTTAGTACTTAAAGATAAGAACGGATAGTAAGCAACAGGTGATAGTTGCTGATAGAGTAGAAAGAGAGGTATAAAAGCTATATTACAACGACAATCTAATAAATTATAAAAACGCGAGAAATGTAATAATGTTATGAATGTTAAAATTTTGACACCTCCAGGTGGTATAAAAGAGAAAATAATTAGTACTTCAAGTTAGATAACAATACTTCTCTATCAAGTCCCAGAGGGGTCTGGGCTTTGTGTTCCCAGTCAGTGTTTTATTACTCTTTGTTTGATAAAAAATTAAATTAATTATTTAAACGTCTGTATTATTAAATAATAATATTTGTAAGCCACAAGTTGGTTACTCTAACTTATGAATCCTTGACTTTTTTAGACTTCTTTGACTCCAACGGGCGTGGTTGTATCATTTTTTGTTGAGACGAATTTGGGTTAAGTTATGACAGTCCATGTAACCTTCAATGTGGGTCATCTGATAGTGCTGCTAATTTATTACTTAACTCAGATGATGGAAATAATTCAATTTTTTCCAACAGGACTTGTAGCTTATTCAACTCAAGATTCAATGGTGATGGTTTAGTGTAAAGGAAATTAAAAATATAAAATAAAAGCTCTCTAGAATTCTAACAATAGCCGAGAAGTAATGGAATAGACATTTACACAGCAGTATAGGAAATTTACATATTCATGCTCTTGGAATAGACTAGTATCTACAGAAGCCATTCCCGTCTCCCGAGTCGTTCTGTAAACTGCTTAAGATGCGATTCGTTTCAACCACTAACTTGTCGAAATATTTTATTTTAATTATGTCATCGAAATTTATTCAAATAGAACAAGAAATTTTTGGAATGTATATATCAATGAACCATACGATAATAATTAGGTAAAGTGGATAGTGATTAATGAATTAATGAATCAAGTTCTAACCCTGCTTATTTACGCGAACCTGGGGGTTATCCAATACGCTTATGATTCAGACTATTATATTTTTTTTTCTTGACATTTCTTTGAAGTCTATCTTATATTCTTGGCAGAATTGAAAAACAATATTATTATATTTTATAAATAAAGAATAATTTTTTGTTAGCTAATAGATATCTGAAGGTCTTGAGGAATTTTCATCGTAGCTGGGTACGTGGTATATTGGGACAGGAAGTCGGACTAGAGAAGATTGATATGAAAGTACTTTTTATCAAGGAAGTTGTTAAGCTGTGAATGGACTATGCTTTTCAGTAATTTTAATAGGTTGGAGAGGATGGAGAGAGGGAATCGGAAGCTTGGGAAGGAACATGGACCTTATTCATTGGACAGACAATGACTTTTTCCCAAGAAAAATGGATGTTGGAGTAAAAAGTCATAAATGTGCAAAATGATAGAAAAGATAACAGGGAGCTATAGTTTGGTTATTTTAACAGGAATTTAGTCCGGACTATGGTCATTAGTTCTCGATTTAGGACAGAGGAGAGTAGATCTTCAGGGGAAATTTTATAAAACAAAAATGTTTGGGTTCAAAACAAGCGGCTTCAATATTCTAACATTTTGTTGAAGAAAATTACCATTAGTGAGTATTATTGTGTAAACTATGATAATAAGGATTCTCCATCGAGACTTAGGATCAAGGGATTGAAATGAGGCAGTGTGGTGAAACTGTGCCTGAACAAGGCGTAGGGGAAATTGGTTGAGGTTTCAATTTAAAGGAAGAATAGTTTTCGGAGGCTTGTTCGACTGAAATGTCTCTCAGCTGTATCCTTTATTTTTATCATTCTGCACTACTTCTAATTTTCGAATTGATCTAAAGCGCCATTGGACGTTTAAAAGCAGTGGTCTTGAGGGATCCATTGTAATTTAGAAAAGTGGTAAGGTTAATAGTTAGGAACTCGTCCATTTCATCGATGGAGGAAGAGGAATAAATAGATTCCCAGAATTGGGATATTGAATGGAATAAAGATTAAGTTTATCAAGGTTCCGTCAGGAGATTTGGTTAGAAATTAGCTTAGAAACTGAATTGTTGTAGGAAAATTGAATAAGATCTTAATTTGAGAGGAAAGCCGCTGAAGTTTGAGAGAAAGATAATAGGTTTTGATCGGAATTTATTATGAAAAGGTTCAGCCATGTGCTTGTGAACTGGATATGAAATGGGACGATAAAAAGGTCTAAATGATGAAAGAAGTGTACAAGTTATGATTTATCAGGAGAATCAGAGGAATAATAAGTGTTAAAATCCACTCGCACTGTCCTAATGTGTTGCATTAAGGGACGTAAGTGAAAAGAAAGGATTCAAATTTAGGGTCCCACCTATTTGACAAACGCTCTAAAATTACCATTCACTACAAAAAATTATTATATACTATGATAATCAGACCAATTTCGACATACAGAATTGAGCTTTGGGGCTCTACCAAACCATCAATTTGCTTACAATCCTTACAATCCTAAATCCTCCATAACATCCTTGATGTTCCTTATAACGTCACAAACCTTAACATCCCTTTCGTTACAGATTTGGCCCGAAATAGATATGCGTCTTTTCATTCCAAACTCCTTACCCACCCTAACCCATTAGTTCTTAATCTCTCATCCTTAACAATCCCCGATAATTCTCCGAGGCGTCTGAAAAGAAGATGGCCACGGGACCATCTAATTTAAATTAATGTTTGAAGAACCACCATTAGGTGGTTCCTTCCCAAGATTACCAAGTGTTTGAAACATTTCTCATATATTCTTGTATTTTTTTTAACAGTTGTAAATTACAATAAAAAAATTTAAGAAGAATAATTAGGGCCAAATCGGACGGTATAAAATAATGAAGAAGACGGAAGATAAGGTGTCAGAAGGGGATTTAAAAAGAACCTGAGGGTTGAGTCAGGCGGTCGTGAATATATAGACCAACACTTCTAAATAGTTAAATTAATTAAACCATTCGTAACATTTGAATATTAATTAGTCTGAAATTAATTTATTATTGGAATTTTAGGATCCAGATCTTAAAACAAAATAATTTAAATTAAAAAAATCAATGTAGTGTAAGGGTTTGAAACATGGTTGTAGGAACAGTGCCTGAAAGAAAGAGGTCAGGCACGGGCCCTTTCAGTTTCCAATATTTGCCTGCTTTTTCATTCGTGTTTACTTATTTATTTTGGAGGGAATTCTAAGCAGGCACAGAAGAGAAAAATCAAGGAATCGAGTTAAATTAAATATATTTTTAACTTGTTATTAACCTGAAGTTTCTTTTTAGGAAGTCTGGCAAGTCAATTTCAATAATTTTTTTGAATATAAGCTATTTTCAAAGTTTGGAAGTTTCCATTTAAAAAGAAAGTTGATATTTCTGTACCTGAGTATATAAACCTCAAAAAAGTTATTGTTATTGCTATCGTTTTGAATAGATTTAGATTATTTAAACGAACTTTGTATAAGGGGGAGGGGGAGGCTAATTCTAAACGTTTATAAATACTGGAAACATCTATCGCCTGAAATTTTCTTATAATATTCTTTTAAAACTAGAACGACTATAATTTAATTTTTTTTCTGACCTCTTTTATTATATATATAACAATATTAATATATATACCTGAGTATATAAACATGTAAATGCCCTATAATGAGAAAACACTTTTTTTTAGAACAAATACTCTCTTCAAATAATTGCCATAAAACTACAAGTACATAGTGCAATCTCTGACTAATAAATATCACAATTAAAACATTGTTTAATAAAAGTAATTAGAATTGTTAATGCACAAGTAATTAGAATTGTAAGTAATATTTTTATTAAACAATGTTTTGGTTATAGTATTTATTAGTCAGAGATTGCACTATGTACTTGTTGTTTTGTGGAAATTATTTGAACACGGTATTTGTTCTAAAATATATATACATACATACATATATACATACAAACACATTTCCATTAAAAAAAAGTCCTAAAATAATAAATATGTATTCCTAAAAAAAATATTTTCACGTTTATAAAAATCAAGGACGAGCAATTATTGACTCTCTAATTAACAAAAAGTTCATATTTCTTTCAAAAAGTGTGAATTATATTTGAACTATTTCTTTCTATTCATAATTCTTTATATTCATAATCTGAAATATACATACTACAACTGAGATATTTTGAGATATTAGCATGATGTAATACAAATCTCCGTTGTGTAGGAAATATATATTTATTGATCTAATGATAGGTAGTATTATCCCCAGTGTATTATTAATATGATTATAACTTTAAATTATTACTGGCTCAACTATGGTATATTCATGATTGTCTGGTTTGATATTTTATGATCTAATTAAAATTAATTTTATTCTACAGATTAAAATATTATTTTGGTCTTGAATCAAAAACTCCTTATCTATTATGTTTTGGAATGTGTAGAAATAATCATAAAACTAATCAAATTTAAATTGAGAATAAACAGTATAAAATAAGATAATTGGTCAAAGCCGCTGGTATACGATGCCATGAACTCCATACAGTATTGGATGCTCCATGGTTAAACGTATCCTTCGGACTCAGCTCCCAATGCTGGGTCCAAAATATGCTTTTCACTACTGCTATTTTTTTTTTAAAGATATAAAAAATGAAAATAAATATTTGTACCAATTGTACAAACATAAAATTAAATTAAATTACCTTTAGTAAAAAATTACATTAAATAATATTTCCGAATAATATACGGGGATAATAATAACAACGAAGAAATTAATCAAAACTATAAACTACAATGACTTTCATAAATTCCCAAAATAACTCAAATAATTAAATAAGCATTAAAAAATATTACCCTTTTTACAAAAAAGTTGGAATGTATATAAATATTATTAAATTAAATAAATAGATAAATTAGTAATACACAAAATGTTATTTGTAACATTAATAGTAAACAATCTACAAATAATATTTTATAGGCGAAATGTAATAAAACTTTAAATAATAATTTATAAACACATTAATAATGTAAAACTCCAAATATTTTTATTTTAAAATTCTAAAAAAAAAACATTACTTACTCCTCAGCAATCAGCTAAGAGGTTAGAAGTTTGTAATTATTTATTGAAAAATCCTTCTTGTATAAGATTTTACCAGAAGATTATCACTTGTGCTGAAAAGTGGGTCACTAGCGAAATCCAAATACCTGTGAGCAATGGCTAGATCGCGGTCAAACTGATTTTCCGGTTGTAAGAGGGTAATTCGAAAAAAAAAATCCATGCTTTGCGTTTTTCGGAATTTCGAAGGTGTTGTTCATCATGAATTTGTTTCTGATGGATGCTATATGAATTCTGAACTCTACTGCATACAACTGGAAAGATTGTACGCGAAGTTGTCAGAGCGCTATTCTGCTTTGATTAACTGAAAAGGAGTTTTATTCCAACAAGATAATGCTTGTCCTCACATTTCCCGTCGAACCAAAGAAAGTTTAAAGAACTTCCTGAGTTCAAAGTCCTGCCTTATCCTGCATATAGTCCAGATCTCGCACCATCCGATTACTACATGTTTCGATCCATGACCCATTTCCTTTAAGGGAAAAAATTGATAATTTTGTGGAAGTTGAAATTGCGGTCCAAGAGTTCTTGGACAGCCATCCCAAAGCATGGTATCAGCATGGGATCGAGCAATTGCTAAGGACGGTAGATAGCAATGGACTCAAATATACTTTGAGTATTATATTATATTTTATATCGAAGAAATAACAATAAAAATATTTGGTTGAAAAACTGTAATGTTTTGAATACGCCCTATTAGATCCTCACGAAATTAAGTTTAGGTTCATAGGGTACTAATTGTACAGCAAACTAAAATGTTAATACCATTCTTTTAGCCAATATGTATATTTTTATATTCAATTTCAATTAGAGAATATCATCAAGTTTCAAGAATAATTGACTATTATATAGATTTATGTAAATTCCAAGTGTTGGTGTATAAAAAAAAGGAAGAGATACGAACTAAGAATTCTCTACGATGAGGAGGCATGTCTTAGCAACTCGTGGTTAGGCGATCGCTTTAACAAAAGGTGTTTACCTGCTACGTGAGCTTCACGTCACGCGCGAGTTTACAGCTGCTGTCAACAGGTGACGTGTACAATCAGCTGATGGGGCAATCTTCAGTGAGCCTTTTGTATTCCGAGTGTCCGCGGCTTCGGCTTCGCTCTTCTTGGGTGGTCTATTCTTCAGGGGAACTATTATCAGGGGACAAATATCTGTGGCTTACGAAATTAGCAAAAAGCATAAATTTTTAGATTTATTTTGTTATTATGTTAAATCATCAAATTCCTCTCGTATCCAATCCTTACAATCCAAAATCCTTAATGCTTCTTGTTATGTCACCAATAAACTCATTCACAAACACCTTAACCTTGTAGATTTGACCCAATATAGATATGCGTCCTTTCATACTAAACTCCTAACCCATTAGTTCTTAATATCTCATCCGTTAATTATAATAAATAACTAAAAAAATAGTTTTTATGTTACATTGTTTTTGAAATTTTTATTCATTTTTTTCAACAATTTAATTTTTTTTCGGTACTCCATAGCTTTAGAACTACCAGTGGCACAAGAAAACCAAACAAGATATCATAAAAAAACTTTGCTAAAATATATCCCCTAAAAGAGCAATTTATGTTCAATAGCTCAACATACTTTTTTGAAAACCGACATGTAAAAAAAAAGTACTAAAAAATCAGTAGTTGGTGAATTTATTTTGGGAAATCTATATCTAAGAAACAAATAGAAGTATTAATAGGAAGTTTTAATAGGACTGTTTGCATCCATATTAAAGCTAGTAATGTTGTACTTAACTATAAAGTATTTTATGACGTTTATATATTTAGGAGTAGTAGTTTTCATGATATTTGCATATTAATATGAATTTTTCAAATAAAAGTATGTCAAAACAACTATAAATGAATTTATTTCAGCAAATAATGAAAAATAATACTCCTATATTCTATTTAGTAGTAGTAGTAGTAGTAGTAGTATAATTATAAAATATTTAGTAGCCCATTCTACTAGATTTTAGAGTATATAGTTTTCCCAAAATAAGTTCACTAACTACTATTTTTTCTTTATATAATCTTTACACATTCTTGAGACTAGTTATTATTGTTTAAATACAATAAATTTTATCCAATTTTAGTTTCAAAACAATTTATATTTCTTTATAAATACGACGTATTTGCCAATTCAGCCATTCTCAAGGACAATCTATCACTAACAGCTTTTATCATACCTATGATTTTTAACATTTTAAACAAACCTTTTTAACAATATTATTAATAAATTATCATACCTTAAATACAATTTAGATCCACATCAATTTTAAAATCTTTATGCAGGCAATTCTACCGAGGTCATTATAGGTTTCTGTCCACAATTAATCTATGAGACATTAAAACATCAGAGAGTTTTATAAATCTAGTAATAAGCAATTCTTAGCATATGTATAATTATCTATTTTGTCAATTCTTTATATTGAATTAAAAATTAAAACTTTTAGTCACAGTTAATTTTCACTATTATAATTTATTACAATGTTTGTAACCTTCCCCACACTGAGGTCAGGCATTTAAATTATTTATTTCAACCTTATTTTGAATACATTTCCTATTTCTTTAATTATTACAATTCATATCAAGGTTAATTATAATTATCAACATCAACTGTTTCCCATATTTTTCATGAATTCATTTTACTTAAAATCTCTGCATAGTGTTGGTTCAGATTTCTTGTATCTGTTTTAAAATTCACTTGTAAAGAAATATAAATTGTTTTGAGACTAAAATTAGATATAATTAATTTTATTAAACGTTACTGATTTTTCGTTATAATCGTTTTTAAAAAATATAATTCGGGAACTATTGAACGTAACACAGCTTTTTTAGGGCACATATTTTAGCAAATTTACTCTTCTTCAAATAATATTATATTGGGTTTTTCAGGGTGGTAGATAGTTAAAGATATAGAGCTCCAAATGAAAAAATATTTAATTTTTATTTTTTCTAACAGCCACCATTTTTTATTCTCCTCAACTATAGCTTACAGACTGATCAAATTTTAATAGTAATTCATAGTTTTCATTGAAGAAATCAAACATTGGGGTGAAATAACTGACTTATTTTCTTCTCTTGGGCTCTTGGACTAAAATATCAGTATTTTTTATCTGTAAAACAGTCTATTTTTATCTGTACTCTTCTGGATTTATTTTTGTTTTTTTAGTAGTTAATATGGTTATTATTTTGTTTTGGAGAAATAACTTGTTTCCATTGAACCTAAAATAAAATGAACACCGAAATTAGAAATCAATTCCTGTTTCAATGATTATCCATTCATTTGAGTGTTACGGTATGCCAAGGCAATTGATTAATAGTGACATATATCTGTTGTCCTCCATCACGCGTGTTCCTAATTATATCAAATGGACGATGCGACGAATTTAGCTCATCTGCCATGCATTCATACTGCTGCTAAATTCTGATGAATGGTTTCGCACCACTGCCACTCCTAGCTATTTTGGTTCATAGTAGTAATTAAACGAATGAATACCCTTGAAGGGAGTACTGTGAAGAAATTTCATGGAGTTAAACGAACTTGCTCGTACTTCTTCCATTATATAAAGAGAGTATTTTTTATAAGAACTTGATACTTCAGAACCACAAGTCACAAGTAATCATCGCTACTGGTATTTTAATAAATTTGTAATTATCAATAAATTTAAAGTTTATCTAATAAATTAAAAAGTATTTGAAATACAAGAAATATATAAAAAATAAATAAGAATTAGAAAGTTTAAAAAAAAATTATATATATAATTTATTTACCTGTTTTATCTGTAGTTTGTTATTGAGAAATAGTAAATAAGGTCCTTATTTCAAGTATCTTGAAAGTATAAATAAATTAGCTTTATTCATGAAAAAGTAGAACTTTACCGAAAAAAAGTCTGTTACCTATCACTTAATTTCAATTTTATTGAATAAAAGTCTGTTTAGCAATCATCTTCAACAGCCCTGATGAAGCCCTACTAAGTAGGACGAAACGTCGGATAATAAATAATTGAAAACTTGTTTGTTCTTCTTGACCGCAACCCTGACTATCTTCTTCATATTTTAAATTATACATTCAAATATTTATATATATAGTAGAACTTTACATTTTCACAAAAAATCTGAAACAATGTGCATAGTATTTACAATAGGAATCGTACATATAAAAATGAAACGAAATAAATCTTCATTGGTTTTATTCGCCGAGAAGGAAATTTAACCATATTAAACTAAATAAGTTCATTGGAAAAATACATTACTTAAAATAATTTCAACTATTTAAAAAACCTGACATTTTCCAATAAACAGAATTCAATCCAATATCACTTATTGATTTCATATATTTATAAATTTCAAGATCATATACACTGTGCTATTACTTTCTAAATTAATGTTTTACTTTCACTTACGTATGTATGTAACATATAGTAAAGGGAGCCTAAATGCCAAATTTTCAAAAAAAAAGTTTTAATTTATTTGTTGTAATTGACTACTGTACAAAAAAATGCAATAAGTATATATGTGGTAAGTTTTAAACACTTGAGATGGAACCACCCAATGCTGGTACTTCAAAGATTAATTTAGTTTAGAAGGTCCCATAGCCATCTTCTTTTCGGAAGCCTCGGAGGGTTATCGGGGATTGTTAAGGATGAGAGATTTAGAACTAATGGGTTAGGATGGGTAAGGAGTTTAAAATGAAAAGACGCATATCTAATTCTGTCCAAATCTGCAACGAAAGTGATGTTAAAGTCTTTGTGACGCCATAAGGAGCATCAAGCATTTTACGGATGGTAGAGCCCCAGAGCTTTTCCAATCGCATGACTGCAATCTTTTGTCGAACTGTTGTATTCTTGGTAGGAAAAAAATTTATATATGTTATCCCTGACTAGAGAAACCTTTAAATAGGAACTTTTATAAGCTGCAGAAAAATAAAATGTTTTGTTTATAGTTTTCGTCTTCTTTGGTTTATGGATTTAGATAATTTTAGTGAAAATTATAAATTATATAAAAATAGTGTTAACTTCAACAAGTAGATTAGTGAGTGCAATTTGAGTGGTGCGCTCATTGCAGAAGATTTTTTTTAGTAATTATTACATAAATATGTCTGGTATGTATTGGCTAGAATATTTATCAGCATGGTTATGTCGATTAAAGGTGATAAAATTCCTTATGTATAGTATATGTTTATGATATTTAATTTGATATATTAACTTCTCTTATTTAAAATCTTGTTCTATGTCCCACGATTGGGACATAGATGAAGGTCTTGATTTAGCTGCAGATGAACAGATCCTTCCAGAATCTTTAAAAAAATTTCTTTAACCAATGTATTATTTCATTAATTTGCAATATATAGTCCAAAATTCAAATATCTTTGTATTTGATTTCCAAAAGTATTGCAGGTTAACATAATTAAATGTTATCCATTTAAATTAAAAAACCTTGAAAATATAAATATGTGTATAGAAATTGTATACTTATTATGAACTCCATGATCGTTCCCTATTCTGTTATATTAATATAAATATTAATGTGGAAATAAATATTAATGTAAAATAATAATGTGGGAAAAAAAAATGTTAACTTTCTATTATATTGTATCATATTAAAAAAATGTAATTTATAAATTTATATATGTCCGATCACGGATTGATCAGTATGCTGTGTTATGTAGCAACCCGATGTATTTGGGCAGCATGATAGAATAAATTTCTTTCTCTAAAAAAAAAAATATCAAATCAATAAATTCCATTCATAGAAAGGCTTCAATCATAATTTTTATTAATTTTTTTTATTAGGTTTTCACTATTAATTTTCTATACAGGCTATTTTTTTATTGATTTTTCTTTCTAGAGATCACTTTATGGTTTCATTTTGTGTTATATTATTTAGTTTTAGAAAAAATTATTTTTTTTTTTTAAGTATTCAAGTAATCATCTAAATCAAAACGGTAATATATCTGCTTAGTTTTTAAGATTATAATTCCAATGATGCCTTACAATACTTTTTTTTATTTTATTTTATGGTCTGTATAGAATTGTGAAATAAAATTTATAAACAAAATAACCCTCAGTGAAGCCGAAGGTTCATAGCCGATATCTGGTAAAATATATTTATAATTTTTTGAATATTTTTGTTAATACCATACGTTATTTTTAATTATAAATACGTTTACAACTGACATTTCTGCTGTTTGATATTTTTAATTTTTTTTCACATTTGTAATTATCGTTTATGATTAATGTTGTTAGTGCGACTCTATATGAATCACTCACCTTTTAGAATATATATAAAATGAATAATAAAAAAATTACTTAGTTAATATTACAGAATTAAAAGATAAAGTACCTCTAATGTAGTTTAGATGTATTAGGAATTTATATACATTTACCTTTGAGCAATAGATCTCTCTCAAGAGTCAAACGCCATTAAATCCTCTCTATTGCAGATATAAACAAGAAGTTAAGCACACAAACTAACTAATTATAGGCGAAATCGAGTGGGAGCTGTATTAAGTATTAACCAAAGAGTAGGTAGCGTCGCGGTTGGTTAAGCTCTTGAAACCATTAAAATTTCTCGTGATGCTTTTGAATGTTTAATGCCGTTCTGACACAGGTACTTAACCACCATTGTGGTCTATTAGATCCCCTTCGGTTTAGATAGGTCTTTACTGTCCGGCATAGGGGCTACCTATGGGTGTGTAGGCGCTATTGGTGTGACGTCAAATACTCCTTTGTATCAGGTCTTAAATTAATGGTGTCGAAAGTATCCGCGCATTCGGCTAGCTGTGGACTTTTGTTGTTCATTAAATAAAAGCAATGCTTCTAACAATTTCTAAATAGTGATTGCTCAATGCAACTCTCGAAAGTTAATTGAAAACTTCAATTTAGTTTTTGTTTTGTTTTTTAGAGAAAAAAAATTCTAAACACAAATAAAAAGGAGTGAATTATAAAGTTTCTCATAATTCTCACATATGTTATTGATGCACTATCATGCCTTATCGCACGGTAAACCTAAATTTGATATTTTGCTTATTTAAACAAAATAATCATATTTAAAGAAATTGGACAAACCAGATTAGGTGAATAAAAGCCACTGACAGACAAACTTCTTTTAAAATAACCTTATATTTTTTATAATAAATAACAATCAGCCATATCTCATTGTTAGTAAAAAATAAATATTTTATTAAGAATTTTATTACTAACTGAAGACGAAAAGGATTTTTACACAACCACTTAAAACAGACTGGAACATTGAAAATAGCCAATAGCGCCCGATTTCTACAGTTCACGGATTTATCTTTTTTTTAACTGTTGTATTCTAGAAAGTAAAAAAATTGATAATTGTTTTTTACACCCAGAAAAATCGTTAATACGCATTTTCTTAGTCATGGAGAAATAAATAATTTTCCATCAGCATTATTAAGTACATTTAATTTTGTTTACTTAAAGAAATTAAACTTTTCTCATTGTTAATTTTAATAAACAATAGATGAATATGAAATATGAAAGAATTTAGTGAAAGAATTATTATTTTTTTTCATGATAGTTATTACAATAGTCAGATTCTACTATTTTACATTCACTTACTTAGTAGTTTCAAATTGTTTAAAGATCAATAGTTTTTTATTTTTATTTTTTAATCATTTTTTACATGACACCGGTGATTTATAATGATAAATTTTTAAAAACTCAATAAAAGTAGAAAGTACAACTAATGGAACGAAACACCATTAAAATGTAGATAAGGAAGGTTAATAAAAATATGGTAAGAGTAGAAAAAAGCTTGGAATATAAAGATTTAAGATAAGGGAATTGAAAAGGAGGTATCAAACGACGGAACCAAGAGACAGCTGTTTCATGATATATGACTTTAGTTTCCTTAGGAATCGCTGTCTTCCACAGTGAGATATATACCTTTATTTGGGATTTGATTTTACTTCATAAGGAGTAATAGTTTATAGATATAGTTTTGTGCTGCTTCTTTATTTATTTATTTGTTTAGTCAAAATACATTTAACAAATAATTTTATTCATCTTTACAAAAGACTTCATCTCTTATGATTAATATACCAACCTCATTACTATAGTTCGTACAATTATACTATAATAAGTAGTATTTATTTGTTTATAGTATAAATGTAATAAGTATTTATTTGTTTATGGGCCAACCCCCATACAAATAGAGTTTGTCTGCAAAATACATGAAATAGATAATCAATTGTAGTAATTTTACAAAAATGATGAGTTAAAGATCGTTTATATGAACTAATAACAAACAATATACCCAAGCTGGGCTATCTACATTCGTTAGAATAAAGCAGTAAAACAAAAACGTCACTTCGTATTTAATAATATTAAAAAAAAAAAAAAAAAAAAACTATACCTCCTATTGGGACGATAGGTGTCTAGCTCTAAACAAAGGTTATGGGTTACTTTTATAAAAAAAAGTTTAAGGTCCAATCCTGAGGGAACAGCCAGAAATTCATACAACTGATTTCGGCTAATATCGCTTAGCTTCGGCATGTATCGGATTCGGTTCTCATGATACGCGAGGGCAATCTATACATACATATATATGAATAAGGCAATGGATTGCATTTATATATGAAAATAAAAGCTTATCTTATTCTTCTGCACATCAAGAATCCTTCAAAAGGTTGTGTCTCATATTTCATTTTCGTATTCGTAAGAGAAACCTATTGCCGGATAAGTGTTAGCCAAGTTCCTTCCTTTTCTATGATTATTTCCTATGAATGAAGCATATATAATACATTTCATGTATTATACAAGTATGATAAAATAAATTAGTACTTATTTTAATGAAGGTACGAAAAAAAAATAAAAAATCCTTTCCTATGTTTGCGTTAAGATGTCTTCAGATTATTTTGTAATAGTTTGCTTATCACCTGCTCTCTCAAAGAATGTTTTTCAATGTGATTTTAAACTAATCAATCAGTTACTTTTCAGTCTTTTGCCTATTTGTAAATTCGTTTTTATCGTTCATCATTAATTAAGTCGAGATGGTATCGTTTGAGAAGATTTGTTATATCATTACCCAGGTGTCATTTTTTTATTCCAGGAGCTTTATAGTGGTAGAGGTGCATTTTTAATTTTAGGCCTATGGATATAATCACTCTATATCACTAAACATAAGTATGTAATAAGTTAGCTATTTTGTCGGGTGCTCCCGGACTAAAAGACTAAAAGATGTGGGCTCAACCCCTACCGTCGGCCAACATATACGTTTTTACTCTCAAAAACTTCTATCATTAAAATCGATTGTTGCGAAAGCCCACATTTCACATTACGACCCAATAGTTTTGGATTTGAATAAATAAATAAAATGCGTTAATGTCCTGCGAATTGCTAAACCATAAAACAAAAACAAACGAAAGATCTATGCATATTTTTTCTATGCTATTTTTTCAATTTCTGTATTTTTTCAATTATTATACATTTGTTTGCAACTTATTTTCGTAGTTATTGGATAGCTGGTCTTTTTTTTTTTTTTTGTTTAATATATAATACTTACTGTATACCATATTAAAAGCCCTAGAATGAAAAGATTAAATATTTCCCAAACAAACATATGCGGCTCAGGTCAACCATGAAATCTGCTACCTGTGGAAAATATAAGCGGATAGAATATTTAGAGCAGTCGTAGGAGGCGGTTGCTAGGAAGGGAAACACCACGATAGTAGAGAGAATATGGGCGAGCTGGGACATTTTTTTGTGGAGGGAGTTCCTCGACTTGCCACCAGAGTGCAGGGTTGTTAGTTCAGACGGTGACCGCTGGATAGCAGCACCATCGGCAGTAGAGAGAATACGGGCGAGCTGGGACAC
>NW_027114000.1:0-2326 GCF_000696795.3 Halyomorpha halys
AATTGTACCGAATAGAATTAATAAAATTAAAGTGATTAAAGAAGTTAATTATATTCTGTACAATTATTTACTTCATGTCATTCTGTATATATTTTATTTTTTATTTTCTGTATTCATTAGTTGTTATCTTTTTCTGTTCTTAGCCCTGATGAAGACTATAAATTCTGGCCGAAACTTCGGCAGATTAAATATGTTATTTCAACTTATTTGTGTTATATTTTGACCGCACCCCTCAACCTTATCCTCGTATTATATTGTCATAGTTCCATGCTGACTGGATGGATCTTACTGGTTTGATTTCTTTCTCCATTCATTGCCACTCTGCGTTACTTCTTCTTCTCTTCTTTCATGCTTGGCTTTGGTTGAGCTTGACTTCACTCACTCATTATTCATAAGGGAAAATTACTGAATTGAATGTGGTTATTTTTAATTGGGACTATTGCAACATTTACTAGACAAACAGTCTAAATTGCCAATCCATTACAAAAGACTGATCTACATGACTATTATAAACTTTAAACACTTAATTGAACATTTCCCAGTCCTATCATACTCAATTGTCAAATATGGTGTTCATATTCAATACCATATTTGACAATCTACCCAAATACCCGAACTTAAAAAAATTACTGACTGCTCTTGGCTCATATAACTTCATAGTTACTTCTCTTAGATTCGTAAAGTTTTATTCTAATTATATATTTAATTGATCACATATATGTTCTTCTTTATATATTTTTTAAAATTTATTTAATGTAATTTACAACTGTACAAAATAATACAATAATTAAATATGTTGTATGGTTCGTTCAAACACTTGAAAATCTTGGGATGGAACCACTCATCGGTGGTAGTTCAAACATTAATTTATATTAGAAGGTCCCGTGGCCATCTTCTTTTCAGACGCCTCGGAGGATTATCAGGGATTGTTAAGGATGAAAGATTAAGAACTAATGGGTTAGAGGATGGTTAAGGAGTTTGGAATGAATGGTCTTTATATATTTTCCTTTGTACATCTATTTATTTAGTTGGTTATCAAATCTATATTATTTTATTTTTTCGCGGTTAATTTTAAGATTACTATATTCCCTGCATATACAATTTCAATATTGTTATAATATTACACTTTGCATCTTCTTCAATACTATTTATGTACCTATATTATCAGGTATCTTCTTATGTTCCTTGCTCGGCCGAAACGTAGGCACTAATAAATAAGTTTTACTGATTTACGTTCTTCTCTGACTGCCCCCCATATTTATATAAACTATCAATTCTTAAAAAAATTAAAATATTTTGATCTTTTGAAACTCTGTTTTTTTTTTTTCAACTAAATGGAATTTTATACGTTTAGAATGATATAAAAATAAATACATTCTCAACATTGACTCAAAAAATTGTTATTTGCATATGTTTTACAATGTAGTTGGTTGGAATTAGATTAGATTGGCTCTTATTTTCTTTTTGAAAAAAAATATAGTTTAGAAATAAGACTAAAGTTTAATTGATTGCCTATCTGGTCCGCCTAAATTCGGAACACATTCCTAGACATTTTAAATTGGGTTTTCGCTGAGGACTGAAATAACATTTGGGTATTTGGCACATGTACGCTGAGCGTTATGGCATATGCCGTAGTGGTTATCTTAAGTTATATTTCTATTCAAAATTTTGTCAAAGCTGTTTGAATTTTTATATTAAATGTTATGATGTAATAAAATGTTTAAATACTACTACAATATAATCGAAAATGCGTCTAACGTTATAACATTGAGTGCGGTCAGTACGCAAATTGAAGTTTATATACGAAGTTTCATTTTTGTTTCAGTGTTGTAGATTATCTTCTAGAGAGTATCCTTACGTGTGCAAGATATCGATGCGGAATCCATTAACAAACATACCTTTGTCAAAGTAATTGCTATGATTAAGAATCTCATATTCTCATAACTAACTGTTTTTTTGTCTTTTTCATTTCACAAATTCCAATTTAATGAGCACCAAAAATAATTAGTTTTTGTCTGTTATATCCCCACTTCCTCAATAGGGTTTTTAATTATAGCTTTAGCCTATTTATTTATCATTTTATTTATTTATTAAAGTTTACAACTGTATAACATTAATATAAAAAAGTATGTGTGATCTTAGTTATATGGGCATGAAACAATTTTGTGGAGAAAGTACTCATTGGTAGAAATCCCATCATTTCTGGAGTGTAAGGTCTCGAGACATCTTCTTTTCAGGCACCTAGTGGGATTTAAAAAAAAAATTACTTTTTTAATAAATTAACTATTTGTGAATATGTTAATGATAAGTTGTTCTTATCGGTTTT
>NW_027114000.1:2514-2851 GCF_000696795.3 Halyomorpha halys
AAAAAAATCGTGACTTTCTTCAAAGCAGTTTATCTTTCAGCTGATATAATTCTATCCAATGGCTAAATAATAATAAGCTAAAATTGTTTGTGAAAATTAGGATTGCTTCGTTGGTGTACAAGTGTATACAATATGTATGTAAAGCTTTGGGATATTTTATGATAAAAATAACTTTTGTAAATGTTAGAGAAATAGTTATTTTACTTTTTAAAATATCCTTCCATAATAAATTTACC
Organism: Halyomorpha halys; assembly: GCF_000696795.3. Taxonomy (NCBI): domain Eukaryota; kingdom Metazoa; phylum Arthropoda; class Insecta; order Hemiptera; family Pentatomidae; genus Halyomorpha; species Halyomorpha halys. The sequence continues at coordinate 2,751 of NW_027114000.1, forward strand.
AACCACCCAAACCAACTCGTTTCTATCCTGGCTTCTCCTTCACTATCTAATAATCCTCCTAGGTGTCTGAAAAGAAGATGGCCTCGAGATCTTCTCCTTTA
>NW_027114000.1:2901-3782 GCF_000696795.3 Halyomorpha halys
CTGTATAAGGGGGTAGAAAGGGGTTGTGAAGAATTAGATGAAGTGGCGAGACGATTTTGGTAGTTGTGTAAAAGTTTATGAATAATATGGAGGGGAAAGTTATAGTTTTATTATGCATTAAAAATGTATTTCAGTAGTTTGATTGAAATTATGCATTAAAATAAACAAAATAAAATAATTTTAGTAGGATCAACATTTCTTCCCACTTTCCAGGGCTGATTCAAGAATTTAGAAACTTCTTTATATCCTAAGGATTCAGCCCTGACGAAGCCCTGCAAAAAGGAGCGAAACGTCAGTTACCGGGAAATATTTTTTTTCTGCTATTTTTGTACCTTTCTTGACTGGCACTTTTCCTACAATAATCAGCTAATAATCTTCCAAAATAAAATAATATTTTATCGGAAAATTATATAATAAATTAATTTTAACACACTGTTTAAGCATGAGGACTAATTAAACAAGATAACAACCAAAATTAATAAAAGGAAATAGAGAAAACTATAAAAAATTGTACAGTATTGAAAGAACATTTATGATTATAATGATTATAAGAAGACAAAAACAGTATTAGAATATAGTAATATTAAAATTATGGAAGAGAAAATAAAAATAAAACAATAAAGAAAAAATATATTAATGATGATATATTAAATGTAAAACGTTTTAACATGCGTAAATATTATAAGTATAGGTTTGTAAGTAGCCTAATTTAAAGTTCATGTTATATATTATATATTCATGATCGTAATATTCATAATATTCATATCGTATTCCTTGTTTCCGCTACTACTTTTTTCCTCCATTACTTTATTATTCTTTTTATTCATTCTTTATTAAACTTTAAAAAAGGTCCAAAACACAAACACTACAAGCTCCTAACC
>NW_027114001.1:0-1602 GCF_000696795.3 Halyomorpha halys
CAATTGAAGGCCTCATGTGATCGGTTATCACTGAGGATTCACTCTTTTAACTCTACTTGAGATAGTTCCGTAGAATCTTTTTGCTCAATCTCTTTTAAATATCGAAATGGGTATTAAATTATTGAAACAAAAATGATACTTCATTTAAAAATATTCTAGTATTTTTTAAAAATATTTATTTTTATATATATTTTTTATATGCTTGCTAATCTTCAATATGGATTGAATTTAATTCAAACAATTATATTTTAGTTGAAATTTTTTATCTTTATGTCATGGTTATCGAGGTGTTTTTTTGCTTCACCATTATTAAGAATGTTTTCTGTTTTGACTAGGTATGAGATAAAATAAGGCTTCATATGAAATGCTTTATTATCATTTTATAATTATTATTACTTTAATTCGTTAAATTTTCGATATTGATACATCGATATATTAGTGCCGATATAATATCGATGTCGATATTCCATCCCTAACGTATAATACGATAGCGTTTAGTGGGTCAGAATATTTAATAGTAATCTTTATTGATGCAAATAACACATTTAAAAATATTATCACATATATTTTGGTTATTGCATTAGTAAAATTTAATTATTTTGAATAAATAAACTTATGGTTATATAAAACGCTTCTCTGATGATCGTGGTTCACGTTTCGGCAGTTAGGTCGTAACGGTCAAACGGCAGCTAGAGCGGTGGTCAATAGAGCGGTGGAAGCAGGATTGCTAGAATTTATTATTAGGAAGTCATAGTACCGTTTTTCTTTCAAAAGCTTTCAACAATTTCCACATATTTTATGTATGAGGAGAATATAGATGGGGGAGTGGGGCGTGAAGAACCCACATAAGTTAAAACTTAATAATTAGTGCCTAACTTAACTTATTGGTGTTATTTACTGATATAACCCGCACCCCCTACTATACTCACCTCATATATATTTTGCACCATCAACTATCTTCTCATTATATATTTTATGATTTAAAAAAAAAAAAATTGGTTCCTAATTAGTCAGGTTTATATTTCATCCACGACACATTCTCTCAAGGGTTGGTAATACACATCCCTGTAAATAGTTTTAGCTTGATATATTAAAGTCAATTTCCTGTCGGCATCCTCCCTGGCGAAACCTCCAATTCATATTTGAAACTTCAAATTCGCAAAAATAAGTTTAATCAACTGTATGACATTTCTGTAAATGATATTCTATATCCCAACTAGAATAAGAACGAAAAGTAATTTAATAGTTAATAATCTATTCCTTAAAGAATGGGAAAGCCGAGACTCAATTAGACTAGAATCGAACCAGTCCCTATTTTGGTTCTTGCATACTGAAGTGCTACTCAGGTGGAAACAATCTCAATACACATCGCCAATTAGTCTTTACATTCAGTAACTAATATTGAAATTTGGAATGTTTTATTTTTACCTATAAGTCTGTATTGGTCTATTTATTATATTTTTTAAAAGTATCAACTGAACGACAAGGCGTATTCATTAATAGGTTAGAACGGAAGGCCGTGCCAGGGGATGAGCTTTGGACACTGTCTAGGTAGAGGAGGTCTAGGTGAAAGAGTCTGAGGCAGAGTAACAGTTCTAGTTG
>NW_027114002.1:0-539 GCF_000696795.3 Halyomorpha halys
AAAAGGACTTTCAAGTGAATAATAAAGCTGCAATTCACAATTGGTGAATTAATATAATAATGAGAATAAAACAAGATGATACAGAATATGATAAAAAATAAGGATTCAATACTATACTATACTAATACTGCAGGCTATTCTGCCAAGGTCAATGCAACAATTTCTCTAATTAATCAATTTTCACATTAAAACAAAAATTAAAATTCTTTATCAGTCACTTATTTGTTAAAATTTATCACAACAACATTGTCCAACAATTGTTGAATTGACCTGGGCAGAATAGCCTGCATGAAATCGTGTTTTTAAATTATTTAGTTCAAATATCGTATTAAGATTGTCCCTGAGGATGGCCGAATTGGCCGAAACGTCGGACTTGTAAAGAAAAGAAAATGTTTTGAGCCTATTATGAATAAAATTTAAATTATTTATTTAAACAACATTAACCCGTCTCAAGAAAGTATTTCAGACTATAAATGAGATAATTGAAGGTTAAATAATGTTATTTTTGCTATTAGGCCTAAGTTCTAGTTTTTCATTAA
>NW_027114002.1:1428-1685 GCF_000696795.3 Halyomorpha halys
CAGGCAATAATAGTCAATATTGTTTTTTTTAAATTTATTTAATCCACTTGTAATAGTATTTTTTTTATACATTTAAAAATTATATCCAATATGGTCCATTCAACACATAAAAATGATAGACATAAGTGAAATGTAGTGATTACAATTTTACTATTAGGGCGTTTTGGAGGTTATATAATTTTTAAGCTAGATAAGTACAATATGAATTGATCTCAAGTAGTACAAATAATAATTCAATTAACAACTATTATTGAAAT
>NW_027114002.1:2890-3317 GCF_000696795.3 Halyomorpha halys
TTGAATATGAGCTCAAAACAACTTCACACGGTTGTGCTTCACTATGTTTCAACCCTAAATTCCAAACCTTTGGATATTATAGTTCATCCCGCTGTGCCAATTCTCTTAATCAGGTCAGCGTACATGAGCCTTGGCCTATCTTGAGGTCGCCTTCCTCCCGGTCTTGCTTCTGGAAGCAACCTTGCGGTCATCTCCCATTCTGTTAACATGCCCGAACCATTTCAGCTGTCTTTTTCAATCTCCTCTTGGACGGATCTTACTCTTAGTTCATCGCGTACCCTTTCATTCCTTATTCGGTCTCGCCTGTTTTTTCCTAATATTTTCCGTAGGAGTCTCATTTTCGCAGAAACAACCTTGCTGATATGACGACCCAGGGCTTTCAAGCTTTCCATATGGTAGTACTGGGAGAATAACTGATTTGAATAGC
>NW_027114002.1:3367-4541 GCF_000696795.3 Halyomorpha halys
TATATTTAAGATAATTTCAAAAACATTAGTATTGTGTGAGGAGGTAAGATTATAATAATAAGAAAACAGTTTTTATAATTTGTCCCCTTTAAAATGGCCGAAACGTTGGAAGTTTTTTAAAATAAAAAAAAAGTTGGTTTAGTAAACTTTGTGTTAATAATTAAGTAAATATTTTTTTAAATTTTTAGTGTATACATTTTATTAATTTTCATTCGTATTTATTGTTAATAAGATTCTTAATTTAATTTGTTGTGTTAATTTATTTAGATATCACAAGTTGAGAAAAGGGTAAGTTCGTGTATAACAATTGTTTTAAAAATACTACTAATTTAAAAGGTAATTATTCTCCTAAAATGTATGACCTCTAGCAAATTTTACTCATTAAATGACATTAATATTGTAATATATTAGCAATAATGACAAATAGGAGAAAATTATATGTAATATATAGGTTTTTGTTAACAGCAGCCTGAAGATGGGGGAAATCTCCCGTAACGTTGCTGATGATATTAAATAAACTATTGTTTTTTAATAAGGAAGAATTTATGTCATTCACTAAATCCTTTTAATTCCATAAGACTCTTCCAGCATAAAGGATTATTAAATTTACAATTTTTTTGTTATAAGAACAGACCCTTGATAGAACTATCTATACCTAAATTATTTTGTTGGATTAAAACTAATTCAATTTTTTTTTCATTACAGATGAGCAGGAAAGAGTGCAGAAAAAAACATTTGTGAATTGGATAAATTCGTACTTATCAAAGGTAACATTTCGATTTAATTTTACTAATCATAAATCATGATGTTTTCCCTATTAAAATATATATGTGTATACATCTTTTAATCAAAAATAATTTTAAGATGATCCGAGTGGCACTAATAAAAGTGGTATGTTTTTTGTTTGGTTGTTTAGTGGCGCCAAAATAAATTTTATTTATTTTTTGATTTGATTATTTTATTTATTTATTTTTTTTTTCTTCTTCCGATCAAGTTATATTTTCGTCAGTATATTTTGTGATTTCAAAAACCGAAACACCAATTCTATTGCCTTATCATCGTCTCCAATGGTTTTTGAGATATCTTGGCTTAGTCCCAAGCTATTGAGGTGTGGTGTAAAATATGGGCATCGTTGGAAAACATGGCTTATTGTTAAATTGTTATTGCAATACTG
>NW_027114002.1:9516-10101 GCF_000696795.3 Halyomorpha halys
ATAGGGAGGACTATTAACTTGTTATTTATATTATTATTTATAATTAACTTGTTAATTAATTGTATTAAGTTAAATTGACAAGACTAATAGTATTAGTTTGCACTTTATTATGCCCCGTTTCATAATATATAATGCCCCTAACCGTATTTATTAATAACTAGTTTCCAATCTACCTATATGTATACTTCTTTAACTTAAGCTTATTATTATTTCTTTTATACATTTAATATCTTTTTTTTTTGTTTTTACATATTATCTCATTTTCTCAGTATATTTATTTTAATGTTCTGTCAATTCCTACAATGTTTGTATCTTGTTTTCATTTAGCCCTAAAAAGTGGGGCAAAACATTGGTTAACAGTAAATAGTTTCCTTTTACTATTCTGATACCTTTATTGACCGCCACCAGGACTACCTTCCTACACTGCAATCTATTTCATACCGTCAACTATTTTCTTCCAATTCTTCAAATGGTTTTAACCAAGATAAATCCTAATAGTTTTTTGTTATACACAACTGTATTTTGAAGTCGTTCCGAGATTTTATTGTTTCCATATTCATGAAGAAGTATTTTAAAATGTTTCTA
>NW_027114002.1:12316-12621 GCF_000696795.3 Halyomorpha halys
TATTTAATTTCTTTTCAAGACTTTATCTTATACCCTTGATCCACTTTTTTATTCTTTATAACATCCGAACAACGTTTCGGGCTCTTCTGCCCATTATCAAGTTCTAAAAATTAAAATATTTACAATCAACAAAATTTACATTGCATTTTATTTTTTTAAAAAATTGTTTAAACATTTACGTACAAATAATTTAATATTTAACAATATATACATTCATTTTACTAATTTATAACCATTTAAAATTCTAAACTGTTTTTGAGGTTAAGAGTTAAATCTTATACATACATAAATATAGGTATGTATAA
>NW_027114003.1:0-272 GCF_000696795.3 Halyomorpha halys
AAGTTTTTCATAAATCAAACTTATTGTCGGAACAACTATAAATCAATTTATTTTAGCAAATATCATCAAAACTATTAAAAGGTCATAAAGTTATTTATGGTCTATTAAACTAGCTTTAATTTGAGTGCTAATAGACATCTACACGTCTCATAGTTCCTGAGATATAGATTTTTCAAAATAAATTAACTAACTACTAATCTTTCAGTAGATTTGTAAGAAATTTTGCTTTTTAAAAAGCTATATATCGAGAACTATTATACGTAAATAGCTCT
>NW_027114003.1:2750-3283 GCF_000696795.3 Halyomorpha halys
GTAAGTGATATTATGACATGATACAAACATGTGGAGAATCTACCCATTGATAGAACTCCAAAAACATTTCTCGAGACCATCTTCTTTTCAGACGCCTACGAGGATTATTAGGTAGTGAATGAGAAGCCAGGTTAGAAACGAGTTAGTTTGGGTGGTTGGGAAGTTTATTATGGAAGGATTGGTATCTGGTTCTTGCCAAATCGGCAATATATGGGACATATAAAATTAAATAATAAAAATACATGGTAAAAAAAAATATATATAACATATATAACAAAAAGGTTAAACATTTACCTTATTACCTTAGGTTACACGGCTGTTCAACCTTTACCTTTGAACACCCCTGATGAAGTCCTGCAAAGTGGGGCGAAACGTCGGAAAATAAATAGTTGTAAAATATTTTTGTTTCACTTTTGACCGCAACCCTGACCATCTTCCTATTTATAAATTTTTACGGTTAACTATTTATACATATATAAAAATATATATACAAATAACTTCAACACGACTTAGCCAATCTACGCGAAAATTGG
>NW_027114003.1:3333-3964 GCF_000696795.3 Halyomorpha halys
CATAATATAAAGAACTAATATTTATTTTTGACATTATCGAAGTTCACAACCACAATCGATAATGTCTTATTTCTCTTTTAATTTAAATTCAGTTTAGGAGAGTATCCCTAATTCCTATAGTCTATAAATTAAAATGAATCAATAATGAATGGATAAAAAGCGAACGATCGCTTCAAGATGGATTGAGCAATTCATCAGTGAGGGCAATTAACGCAGTAACTTTACTAATGGACGAAAATCATTAGCCGTTCGTTATTTCCAAATAAACTTTTTTTATCAATTGATTTCAACTCAGAACAACGTAACAATGTTGTAGTAATGGATAGGAATTATAAAGTTGTAGTAATATTAGATAAATTAATTATAATAATATTATTAGTAAACAGAGTTGAGCAACTATGAAAATAATTGCTAAAATTGTCATGGATACGATATATATTTATCAATGGTTCATTCATGAATAAGGGTCAATTTTAGCAGTTAGTTTCATCTATAGCTAATTTTCGGCCATCTCTGTTAGTAATTTTTTTTTTTTTAACTGTACATTATAATACATTTAGTAAATCTGATCTAAGTTAAATTGGAGTGTTACAGGCGTGTAGAAAAACTACCCATTGGTAGCACTCTAATG
>NW_027114003.1:4014-4445 GCF_000696795.3 Halyomorpha halys
CTATTGGTATTTAAAAAAAAATTCTCTGGCAGTTTAAACCAGCTGCGGGACCGCGGTAGCGCTGGGGTGAGGCGCATGGCTACTAACTCCTTCATAGGTTGTAACGGTACAGATTTTAATTTTAATTTTTTTTAAACCAGCTATAGCGTAACTTATATATAGAAAATTAAATAGCATAATATAAAGAACTAATATTTATTTTTGACATTATCGATGTTCACAACCATAATCAATAAGGTCTTATTACTCTTTTAATTTAAAATTTAGTTTGGGAGAGAATCCCTAATTCCTATGGTCTATAAATTAAAATGAATAAAGAATGAATGGATAAATAGTGAACGATCGCTTCAAGATGGATTGAGCAATTCATCAGTGAGGGCAATTAACGCAGTAACTTTACTAATGGACCAAAATCATTAGCCGTTCGTTAT
>NW_027114003.1:5182-5805 GCF_000696795.3 Halyomorpha halys
TGGTTGGAATGTCAGCTGTATAGACGGTGTAGAGGATGGGACCAAGGATACTACCTTGAGGAACACCAGCGGACTGAGAATAGAGGGATGAATACTGTTAGTAAATAATAATAATAATATAGAATTAGCAAATCCGAAGGTTCGTTGCCGATACCACCAATCAGACTTAAAGCCATCCACTCATGTACGTTTCGGAAGACTCAATCCATTTTCCAATTTCCAGGCGTACCCCATTCCTCATCGCTCTTTTACAATGCGTTTTAAATGCAGTAAAAAGGATTTCACCCATCATTGTTATCGATCCCCTATATCCTATTCACCTGTGTGGCTTTGAAGAAAAATAAAAGTCCAATGGGATAATAATATTTTATAATATACCATTATAAACAGAATCTGAATTGCACCTGAATTCATCAAAATTAACTGCAATTTGAGTTTTTCGAATAATTGTCCTTCCTTTTTAAAGATCAAGCTTAACCCAATTAAGGTTGGTGGATCGCAGGAGGTCTCCTGAATCAACAGGGTTGACTCATGGTTAAAGCAACAGAATAAATAATTATCTGTCACGGCTGGATTCTCATAATTCATAGCACAGCACCTTACAAATCAAAAGTTATAGTATA
>NW_027114003.1:10841-11605 GCF_000696795.3 Halyomorpha halys
TTTTATTTTAGTATGTATGAGATCATCCATCACTATTACCTATTGCCCACAACTGTGTGGCAGATTGTGATATCTATCAATAAATAAATCTATCAATAAAAAAAAACAATAAAATAAATAAATACCAGTCTCGAGAAATTGAATAAATTATATATAAAATAAAAATATCTGTTCTGGGACGAACAAGGTTTAATTTCGGCTTAAAGCAAATTTTCTATAATTTTTAATATAAATTACTAGTTGCTGATAAAAGATTATTTTTTTATTATTTCATACATTATACTTAAAAGAAGTTCTGCTATACGTTTAATCAGAGAATATTATTTTTTAAAATTTAATCCTGTTTAATTTAATCGAGTCCTTAATGATAAATCTACCGGTCCCAACGAGAGCATTGACATTTGTAGAGTGTGATCAGTGGCAAGACAGGCTTCATGGTGTGATGGAATATCTGTGCCAAGGTTATTATGGGTCGAGGTCTCTTCATCAGGGACATGAACATGAACAGGCCGCTAAAAACTATCGTGGTAACAATTATTTGTAATATTATAATATTTTTGTATTTTTAATAATTGCATATAACAAGTAATACGTTTGAACAGGTACACAGATTTATGTATTTAGGTTATCTATGGTATCTAGAAAAAATTGATGAAATGAAAGCGAGGTTGAAGGCGGGAAATTCTTGTTATTTTAAAATTTCAAAACTGCTTTGTTCGCGCCTTCTATCTAAAAACTGAAAAAATTGAATTAAAAAAATTATT
>NW_027114003.1:13284-15342 GCF_000696795.3 Halyomorpha halys
TATCATTTTGTATCTTTTTAGTCCTGATGAAGCCCTGCAAAGTGGGCCGAAACGTCGGAAAATAAATAGTTGTAAACTATTTTTGTTTCTCTTTTGACCGCAACCCTGATCATCTTCTTATATATCAATTTTTACGGTCAACTATATATACATACATAAAAAAATTATTATCCTTCCCTCTGTTTTTGTGGATGCGAGACGAGGCTTCTTGTACTAAGCGATGCGCCTTAAGGTTTTCGAAAATAAAGTATTAAGTAAAATATTTGAACCGAAAAAGGATGAATTAACGGGAAAATTTAGAACACTGAATTAAGGAAACTACACCCTGTAGTAGTAGAGAGAAATACTTTATTCTTCTATGCTGCCCAAATATATCAGGTTGCTACATACATAGCATACTCATCAATCCGTAATCGGACATATATAAATTACATATAATTACATGGTATAATAAAATAGAAAGAAAACAGTTTTTTCCCCCTACAGTTTCCTTTTACAATTAATTTTAGTCTATACGCCAAATACAAATATTTCAATTCATTCCTTTTTTTTTCTTTCCCTTTTCTGTTCCTTCAATTTCGCCATTTCACAATTTTTAATTCACCCGATCAACAAATTCACTCTCCCGAATTCACCCTCCTAGATCCTCTCCAGTGACCCGCTAAACAAATTCACTATTAGACGGCAATGTGAGATCAGACCATTAATAATAGTCACAGCAGTAGATCAGTTTACCAAAAACAAACAAACAAACAAATACATTCTACGAGAACAAGACTAACTCATAGATAGAAGGAGAGAAAGAAATACTTAATTCATTCATGCTGCTCAAATACATCGGGTTGTTATATTACACAGCATACTGATCAATCCGTGATTGGACAAATATAAGTTACATATTTTTACATGATATAATATAATAGATAAATAACATTTTTTTTCTTCCACAGTTTTCTTTTACTTTTCTTTTACAATTAATACCAGTCTACAAACTAACTTCAAGTTTTTCGATTTATTCCTTTTCTTTTTCTTTCCCTTCCATTTCACAACCCCTATTTCATTTAATCAACAAATTACTCTATATAACAAATATTAAAATAATAAAAAATAATAGCTAAAACAACAAATAAGTGCGATGCATGCATGCCATCCCACTTCTGGATTAACTCTCATAGATATTAATTTCCATGCATGTATGATTCCCAGGGAGTCAAGTATTATGTTTTCTGTCAACCTAGCCACGTCCTGGACATCGACCCCCAAGCTCCTCCATGAAGCTCCTAGTTGTGCTGGGAATAGTTCCACGGGCTCCGAACCAGAGGCCTCTCACGTTGAAGTCTCGTTCTCCGAACCCCTCACGGAACTTCTCCTTGAGGAAAGGGATACATTTATCGTAGATTTCCTTCTTTCCCCTATCTACCTTATTTGCCTGGTCAAGGTCGTTATTTTCATATCTCACGGTGGGATCCAGAATAATTGCCGACTTCCCCTTCTTAGGGAAGGCAACAATATCCGCATATCTTGTTAATAAAAAGCCGGTTACAAGAAACACTTGAATGGATAAAAAAAAAATAAATAATAGTACTAATAAAATAAAATAATTTAATGAATAAATAAGTTAAAACGCCGAGGGGTAGACCGAAACGTAGATGAGATGATTGCGTTAAAACTGATTTAGTGGAATTGGGTTTGGAGGGGCATCACTGGAAGGATGTATACACAGAGCGTTTGGTGGTATCGGCATCGAACCTTCGTGTTCATTAAGCCATGTGGGGAGAAACCTCGTTTAACAATAAATAGTTTTCTTTTACTATTTTTATAACTTTATTATCTTCCTATCTATCTACTTCATACGGTCAACTATCTTCTATTATTTTCATTCCTGTTTACACTATATTGCAAAAATCAATCTTAACAACAGAATACATGTATTAGTAATTAGTAAAGATTGGTCCGCCGTGGAGCAGAGTTGTTTTCAATAATTATTTTTATATCTGATATTATTTATTATTATTATACACTTGGAATATTCCTTTATTCAGTATAATATCTACACCC
>NW_027114003.1:16192-24020 GCF_000696795.3 Halyomorpha halys
CAATGGGTAGTTTCTCTATACGCCTGTAACACTCCAATTTAACTTAGATCAGATTTACTAAATGTATTATAATGTACTGTTGTAAATAGCAATATATCAATATATAAAAAAAAAATTTTAATAAAATTATAGCTTATATATCTTCGTTCATCCAAATTAAAAAAACTGTTTTGATACGCCTATGTACAAATTTTACTTTTAATTATACAAAATTATGCGTGGGACTATGAACTAGAGTAATTAAGAACTTGTAGTAAATTATCATTTATTATTTACGTGTTTAATTACAGAATGGAAAATTTTTACTTAATTATAAGGAAGTTGATATTTTATTTAAATTAATGAAGAAAAGGAAATTTTGTAAATTGTTAACAAACCAGACTTATGGTTAGCTGTTATTAATAATATAATTTATACTATACACTTTACACTGTATTGTATAATATCAATTTTATAGTGTATATTCTGAATCATATTATACACTAATAATAATAATAATAATAATAGACGAGGCAAAAGAGGGTGGTCTGTTACATAAGAGAGGAAGTCCGCTTGACCAAGCTAACCTGGGACAGGACAAAGCTCTTGTTTCTTTTGTTTCAGGCGCCAAGATTCCTGAGGACATATTAGTATAAGAAAATGGGGACAATAGATTACGTGTTACAAGCTTTAGGATATGTAGAAATTTTTTTTTCTATGGCCACGTTTCCAAAATCGATAAGGAAGGAATATTCTGAAAACGAAATACTGTAGTAATAATGGAGTGGTGTATCCTCTTATATCCTAAGACAAAAAATATTTAGGGGTTCAGTACATTGTAAGGAAGTACTGTTACTAGATCTATGGCTATGCAAGGAGGTGATTGGTCAAAATCATCCCAAGTAAGGGATTCCCGAACCCAAAATGTTGACACAAGGCAACAGTAACAGAATACATATTTATCTGTCAGCCGGATTCGAACCAAGGCCTTTGGAATTCGGAGCATAGTGATTTACTACTGAGCTAACCCGCTCCCATATATTCCAGAGTAATAATAATTAGAATAAAATAGCCGAAACATCGAAAAATAAATAGTTGTTAACTAATTTTTTTTTCTCTTTTGACCGCTTCTCCCCTGACCATCTTCATTATTTGAAATTATAAGGTTAATTATATATAATTAAAATTATCTTTAGTTGTTGGAAAAAACTTATTACTAATTCTTATTAGGGCCCCTTCATGAAGTTTTGGAGCCACTAAAAATAAAAAAAAGAATCGAATTTATAATCACTCACTTGCGTGTGTCCCTCTGTATGTCAGAGGTGCTGAGAATGAAAATGAAATGCTCCTAAAAGAGTTATTTTACTTGATTTTTTATTAGTAAAATCATGAATTACTGATTTGAAATCTATTTAATTAAGTTCATCAGTTTATATCAATATTAATAATAAACTACTCAAACATTCATATTTACCATTTCATCCTTGAACATTAAATTTCAAACATTTCATTCCATAATCCAGAAATTTCATAGTGTGGTGGAGGTTGTCTAGTCTTCTTTGGAACGTTGAATGTACTGCGCGGGAGTCTTTTTCGATATAGAATAGGCTATTGATCGAGCATGGTACCCAAAACTGCTTAGCAAACTTCGTAAATTCCTACCTTCCACATACTTTCTCACTATCCGCTCCTTTCTAAATGATAGATTATTAAAAGTAAACCACAATGGTCCCTACATATCTCTCTTCACTGGTGTTCCTCAAGGTAGTATCCTCGGTCCCATCCTCTACACAGTCTATACAGCTGATATCCCAACATATCCTAACACAATCCTCACTATATATTTCCGATGACTCATGTGTGCTCACATGCTCACAATTAACAATAAACTTTTAATTGCATCCTCTCAACTCAAACTCTTCAATCCACATCACAACCTTCAAAGGATCAGGTTGAAATTGGAGGATTAAAATAAATCCCAACAAATCATTTCTACCTTTCGTCGTAAACCTGCCGATGGTCCTACAGTATAATTTAATAATGTTGCTCTTACCCCTGTAGAACAGATCCTTGGACTAAATCTGGACAAACGACAAACTTGGAATCTTCACAGAAGACAGGAAACTGCACGTCGATTCCGACTATTACAACATTTACTAGACAGACAAACTTTTAATCCATTACAAAGGACTAATCTACATGACTACAACAAGGCATGTTCAGCTTTGGGGTTCCACAGAACCTTCCAATTCCTCTCGTATCCAATCCTTACAATCCAAAATCCTGAATGCTCCTTACTTTGTCACAAATGAAATTAATCATAAAGACGTTATTGTTCCGTATATAACCGATCTGGCCCAAACCAGATATCAATCCTCCCATTATAAATTTCCTAGCCACCCTAACTCACTAGTTTCTAACCTTGCTTTCTCTTCTTCTAATCCTCTGAGGTTCCTGAAAAGATGGTAACCTCAAAACCATCGCTAGTAATGTTTTTGGAGTTCTATCAATGGGTGTATTCTCCACATGTCTGTATAACTAACATCAAATGTACTTGTTTTGTATATTTTAATACAGTTGTAATCAATAAATATATTTTTTTTAAATAAAAGAAGAGAGAAAATGAATCTTAATGAAGTTTGGAACAGAATCACACTATTTGTTGTTTACAAGAGATTACTTTACCTTTTTATGCCCTGATGTTTAGAATGAAAATATGGGTTTGTTTTAGGGCCAGCCTCGACGAAACTAATCCCTTAATGGGTTGGACTAATCAAATTTAAAGCTCATAAGTTAAAGGGCCCGACTCATGGGGAAACTTTAGGCCGCGGTAATCCCACTTGTCTCATTTAGCCTGTAATAAACACATTATGTCCTTTCGCAGGTGAAAAATTATTGCTGTTCCTTTATCTGTATAGTGCTTAAAAGATATTGCATTAAATGAAACATATTACTTATCGCAACCTTCAAAAATGATTGTGTAATATAATTCAGAATATAAATTCGATCATGAATTATTAATTAAATTGAAAATAAATAATTTTTAAAGGAACCTGAAAATTGAAAAACTGGAGCTTTGAATGAAAACTAATTAAGATATATTTATAAATAAATATAATAAATAAATTCACTAATTTCTAATTTGTTAGTACATTTTTTATGAAATGCTGCAATTTAAAAAGCCTTATCTCGGGTACTGTTGAATATATATTTTTTCAAAAATCCAACATTTTATACGAACAACTAGGAAATGAATATTTTCTGAGTTTACTTTGTCAAATATCATAAAAACTACTACTCCAACAAAGATAAACATTATCAACAATTTTATAGTAAATTTAACTAGCTTTAATTCGAGTGCAGACATACATCAGTACGTCCAATGGTTTCTGAAATGAATTTTTCATAATTCAAAATTATTGTCCTAACAACTTTAAATCAATTTATTTTAGCAAATATCATAAAAACTACTATCCCTACGAAGGTAAAGGTCATAAACTTCTTTATAGTCCATTAAACTAGCTTTTATTTGAGTACTAATAGACATCTGTAAGTCACATAGTTCCTGAGATATAGATTTCTCAAAATATTTTAACTAACTACTGATCTTTCAGTAGATTTGTATGAAATTTTGCTTTAAAAAAGGCTCTATCTGGAGAACTAGTGGACATAAATAGCTCTATTAGGGCTCATATCTTAACAAATTCACTCTAATTTAAATAATATACTGTTAGGTTTTCTGGTGTTGTTGGAAGTTTGAAAAATATAGAGCTCCGAATGAAAAATTAATTCTTTCTTAACGTTTGAAACCTTGAATTTGAAAGACTCAAATTAAAGTTATTTAAATGTGCTTTAAAGTATGGTACTTTTTGACGTATCTTCGTAGTAGTAGTTTTTATGATACCTTTATGTAATTTATTCTTTTATGTCTGTTTTGTCAACTGATTACCTTTTAATTTGATATAGGTTATAACACATTCTCATAAAAATTCTCTTGTTCTTTATTATATATTTATTTATTTATTAACTTTATTAATTTTTTGAAATATCCGCCATTTTTTATTCCCCCTACTTATAATTGGCAGACTGATCAATTTTGACTATTAATTATTCCTAGTTTTCATTAAAGTAATCAAAAATTGGGGTGAAATAACTGCCTTTTTTCTCCTCTTGGGCTCTTGTACTGTAATTCATCATCTCTTAAGTACCCACGCTTCACCTGTTAAGACTCGTTGTGTAGGCCAACATAATATTTGATTAAGTTCCTGACTCGCTTATCATTTACCATCAGAATCAGCATCATCATCATCATACAGTATTTGCAAGGCAACTGATAGCAAATATGTCATAAACAGTCGACACCGAATAGGCAATTAGTATTCGTTGAGAACCTATTTACATACGTTTAACATTTCTAAATGAAAGTAGGTGCAGTTTGTCTACCTACGTCCTGTTTATTCTCGTAATCTCATTGGATCTGCATTGTTATAGATTCTTTTTAGGCTCTAATCTCGCTAATGATAAGATGAATTAGGCTGCTAGCAAGAAATGAAATGTAATAAATAACTAAATATGTAATAAAAAACAAAAGCATTCTTATGAGAATGTGTTATAACCTGTATCAAATTAAAAGGTAATCAGTTGACAATAAAGACATGAAGGAATAAGCCACATAAAGGTATCACAAAAACTACTACTACGAAGATACATCAAAAACTACTTTAAACCTAAAGTTTAAAGCACATTTAAATAACTTTAATGTCAGTCCTTCAAATTCAAGGTTTCAAACCTTTTAAAAAAAATTAAAGTTTCATTCAAATACTCCACTAACGCCTGTTGAACAGATTCGATACTTAGGACTCCATCTTGACAAGAGACTTACTTGGAATCCACTGTTCCAGATTCCGATTGCTACAACACTTACTTCACAAACAAATTAACTACAAAAAATTAGTATACACTACGATAATCAGACCAATGTGGACATATGGAATTGAGCTCTGGGGCTCTACCAAACCATCAAATTTCTCCCGCATCCAATCCTTACAATCCAAAATCCTATGTAAAATCCTTGATGCTGCTCATTACAAATAAACTCATTCACAAAGACCTTAACATCCCATTCGTTCCAAAATTGGCCCAAAACAGATATGCCTCTTTTCATTCCAAACTCCTTAACCATCGTAACCCATTAATTCTTAATCTTTCATCCTTAACAATCCCTGATAATCCTCCGAGGCGTCTAAAAAGAAGATAGCCACGGGACCTCCTAATTTAAATTAATGTTTGAAGTACCACCGATGGGTAGTTCCTTCTCAAAATTTTCAAGTGTATATGAAAAATACAACATATTTACTTATTGTATTATTTTTTACAGTTGTAAATTACATTAAATAAATAAATTAATAAAAAAAAAAAAGTTTCATTCGGAGCTATTCATCATTAAAACTACCAACAACACTAGAGAACCTAAGAGAACATCATTTGGAGTTGAGTAAATGCTATAAAATATGAACTCTAATAGTGCTCCACATACGATTTACGTTTAATAGTTCTCGAGATATAACTTTTTAAAAAGGAACATTTCTTAAAAAATGCACTGAATTTTGAAGTTAGAGAATAAATTTAAAGAAATCTATATCTTAAAAACGATTGGACGTACAAATGTCTATTAGCACTTAGATTAAAGCTAGCTTAATGTACTATTAAGTAGTTTATGACGTTTATCTTCGTAGGAGTAGTAGTTTTTAAAATATATGCCAAACCAAATTGATTTATAGTAGTTCGGACAAAATTTCATGTGTAAAAGTTGTATTCATATGCAGATATCATAAAAACTTCTACTTCTATGAATATAAACTCATAAATTACTTTATAGTACATAAACCGTTTTTAATTTAAGTGCTAATAGACATCTGTACGTCCAATACTTTCTGCGATTTATGTTTTTCAAAAATAAAATATATTATCCGAATAACAAGAAATTAACACTTTGTGAATTTATGTTGATAAATATCATAAAAACTACTACTCCAATGACGATAAGCCACTGTATTAGCTATAAGTATAAAGTTTATTTAATTAGCTTAAATTTCATTACAGGCACACATAATAAATTCAATAACTACTGATTTTTCAGTTCTTTTTTTACGAAATTTTTATTTAAAAAGCTCTGTTAGAGGGGAAGGGCTTATATTTTAACAAATGTACTCTACTTTAGATAATGTTCGCTTAAGTTTTCTAGTGTTGGTAGTTTTAAAGAAATAGAGCTCCGAATGAAAAAATATCTTCTGTTAACTTTTTGAAACAGCTGCCACTTGGTATTCCCCAACCTATACTTGGCATCTCATCAATTTAAACTAGTGATTATACATAGTTTTCATTAAAGTTTTAGCGAGAGGAACAAGAAGTTCAGCTCCAATCCACCAGCTCTCTAAGTGGGTACCCTTAATTGTGGAAAATCTGGTGTTTGAGATCAATTCTGACTGATTCACCTCATTGCACTACCACTAGTCTAGTAACTATACTTCCTAGCAAACTTCTTTACCCCTGAAGTATTTTTTATTTATTTATACCTATATATTTTCAACTATAAATAGTAAACATAATGCATAGAAAATGTAGATTCAATCTATATTTCAATGTAAAAAGTATAATTTAAACTAAATAAAACAAATATATTATTAAAATAGGTAAATTAAAAAGTAAAGAATAATTGTATAACTGGATGTAACAATATAACGTAAACTTAAGGGTTCATATTTTAGTAAATTTACTCACTTTATAGTTTCTATTAGGTTTTTAGTAGTTTTAAAGATATGGAGCTCCAAAAGAAAAATTAATATTGATAATGTTTTGAAGTATACACCATTTTTTATTCTCCGTTAACAATACATTAGGGGTATTCATGATCTTTAGTTAAGCGTGTTAAATGGAAAAAATCATGTTAAATGGAGAAATATTTCCTCCTTTTAGCATGTTAAAACGGTATAACATGTAACGAGGTTGAGATTCTGTTACTAGGTCTGTTAACTGGAGAATGACGTCACGCAACAAAACAGCTGACCTCGGCATCATTTTGTTTGTTGTAGTAACAAGCAAATTAGTATTATTTGCTCGTAGTTTGTGTTGAATTGTTTTAAATGTTTTTATAACTCATAAAGCAATGGATGGCAATAATAATGATGTAATGACAGTTGTCAATTAGCTCATCTTGATTCTCTTCCTCACAATTTAGAAGATCAACAAGGCACTGAAGGGCCATACTTTCACACAACCTCCACTTTTCACTCAATTTAGGCATTTTGTAATAAGTTAATTTAATCAAAACTTATAAGTAAACAATAACATAAAGTTTTGGAAGGGAAGATTGTAAAGAAATCCGCTAGAATTTCTTATGTACTTAACATTTAACATAGCTTTAAATAGGGCAGCTCGTAATCCTATATTTATAACATTTAACATGGTAAAACATTTTACATTTAACAAAACATCATGAATACGCCTATTGTAGACTCGTTAAATTTCACTACTAACCATACATAGTTTTTATAAAAGTAATAAACAATTGGTTGGGCCGCCCATAGCTCAATGGTTAAGACACAGTCTTACCAGTTTGATGTCTATTTGCGGTGCCGGTTCGAATCCAGCCTGGGGCGTTGACTTTTTCATTGAGTGGTGGTCCCATAAAATAAAGAACTTTGACCCTCAACCATGGTTAGGCAGTATAGGACACCCATGGGAGTCTTGGCCGAAAAAAAAACAAAAAAAAAACAATTGGGGTGAAATAATTGACTTTTTCCTCCTCGTGGGCTTTTGTGACTAAAGTTGTTTTATTTTTTACTTATCC
>NW_027114003.1:30447-33428 GCF_000696795.3 Halyomorpha halys
TGACTTTTTCCTCCTCGTGGGCTTTTGTGACTAAAGTTGTTTTATTTTTTACTTATCCACTAACAATTTAAATATATTCAGATTGGTGTCATATAAGATTTGTGACTTTTATAATGAAAAATTACTTTATTAGACATTGGTGGCTTTGAAAGTAGTGAGAGAGCTTTCGATTAGTTTTTCATCTTATAGCATACTGTCTCTACCTTAATATTTAACATTATTAATAAAAATAAAAATTAGTTTCACAGAAAGGCCATAGAAAAATTCAGCGAAGATAAGAATGCTACATTAAATGGTAATTCTACATTAGGATTGGCAGCTCTTAGGAGATTACCATAGCGATCCCCTTCGGAAGGTTATTTTGTAAAGAGGCAATCTGAATTGCAAAGTGGAAGGAAGGATTGGCTAAACAGATTATCCACTTTGGGGAAACTGTCTCGTTGTACTCTGCATTTCTGTTGGATATCTCAGAAAGAGACCTGTCAAGTTTGTATTTATTGGAAATATACAAAAATATATACGAAGAGAAGATGGTTGGGGAAGCGGTCAGTGAAGAACACAAATAAGTAAAAACGTATTTATCATAGTACAAGAGCCGAGAAGAAAAAAAAGCAGTTATCTCACCCCAATTTTTGGTTACTTAATGAAAACTATGTATAATTACTTGTCAAAATTGATGAGTCTGCCAAGTATAGGAAGGGAGAATAAAAAATGGCGGCTGTTTCAAAACCTTAAAAATATTAATTTTTATTTCCTCTATATCTTAAAAACTATCAACACCACTAGAAAATTTAAGAGAGCATTATTTAAAGAAGAGTAAATTTGCTTAAATATTAGCCCTAAAAGAACTATTTACGTCCAATAGTTCTCCAGATATAGCTTTAAAGAAAAATTTCTTAAAAATCTACTGAAAGATTAGTAGCTAGTTAATTTATTTTGAGAAATCTATATCTCAGGAACTATGTGACGTACAGATGTCTATTAGCACTTAGATTAAAGCTAGTTTAATGGACTATAAAGAAGTTTAATTTATGAAAAACTTTATTTCAGAAACTATTGGACGTACCGATGTCTGCCAGCGCTTAAATTAAAGCTAGTTAAATTTTCTACAAAATAGTTTATTATGTTTATCTATGTAGGAGTAGTAGTTTTTATGATATTTGACAAAATAAACTCACAAAATGTTAATTTCTACTTGGTATAAAATGTTGAAGTTTTGAAAGAATATATCTCTAGATCCATAAGATGCACATATGTCTGCCAACACTAAAATAAAGGAAATTTAACTTACTATAACGTAGTTTATGACACTTATCTTTGTAGGGGTAGTAATTGTTATGATATTCACATATAAATATAAATTTGGCAAATGAAAATTTGTCTGAACAACTATAAATCAATTTATTTTACCGAATTTCATGTAAACTATTACTTCTACAAAGATAAACATCATAAACTACATTATAGCTCATTAAACTAGCTTTGATTTGAGTGCTAATAGACATTTGTACGTCAAATGGTTTTTGAGATATAAATTTTTCAAAATAAATTAACTAACTACTGATCATTTAGTACGTCCCATACAACATTTTTATGAAATTTTGCTTTTTAAAAAGCTATATCTCGAAAACTATTTAATGTAAATTACTCTATTAGGGTTCATATTTTAGCAAATTTACTCTTCTTTAAATGATGGTCTCTTAGATTTTCTTGTGTTGTTCCTACTTTTTATGATATAGAGCTCCGAAAGCAAAATTAGTTTTTTATAGAAGAATAATGGTCCAGGTATGGTCAGAATAGAGAGTAATCATAAGATTATTATAATACATTATTATGTATTGTCTGAGAAATATAAATATAATTACTACTAAAATAGTAGCATAATTGATAATAGCCTGGTCAAAGGGAGGACTGAGAGTTGATGACCCCAAGCCATTACCTCCCAAGTACCTCAATGAGTAGCCCACTTTATGCTCCACTTTACCCATCATCCTCGGCTCTTCGAGGCGATGTCAATGGAAATATCAAAATAGCAGCCTTATTGAGAAATAACAACTGCTAATACATAAATATATCAATTGGAAGATCGTTCATTGACCGTAATATATAGAAGGGACCATCTTCCTTCCTTATTAATATTTATTATAACTAATTACAAGGAGGAAAAGAATTAATTGTTAACTGCTTGCAAGACTGTTCATGATAAAAAGGCAAAGAGGTTGAGGTGGGAGAGATATGTGGCTTGAAGCAATCTATCAGGACGCCTCTAAACAACAATGAATGCCAGTATAGCAGGCAAGGGACAACTTGGAAGGCCAAAAACAAGATGGACAGAGATTAGAATGTGCTGCATGCAGCAAAGAATTATTTCAAGATAGGCAGGTGTGGAGGAGATGGCTGGTTCGGCCGTCCAAAGAGGTCTGCAGAGCCAAAAAAAAAAATTACAATTATTTAATTTAATTTGTAAGTTATTTACAATTAATAATAATAACATTATCTGCCATTTTATAATAGTAGCTTACAAAACGTTGGCAAATAGAATTTTTTTTTTCGGTTAGAGTATTCATTTTTTGGCAGTCAATAAAAATATTAATATAGTCAAATAAAACTTTTTATTGTTAACCAACGTTTCGCCCCGCTTTGCAGGGCTTCGTCAGGGCTGTCGAATTGAAAAGAAGATGATGAATGACAACTTTCAACCTGACAGCCCGACTAAGCCCTGCAAAGTGTGGCGAAACCTTGGTTAACAATAAATAGTTTTCTTTTACTTTTACGCTTTAACATGTTAAAGATCATGAATACCCCTATTATGAATGAGACTTTTAAAATCATACCATTAGATCAAATTCCTTGACGAATCTTACATTTAGAAATTAGTGAACCCCATACAGATGCGATAAGGAAGGTGAGATGACGTGATCCGTTATACCGTTCAGGGACAAGGCAGCCCAAAGCTGACAGGTACAAAGGAAATAATAACG
>NW_027114004.1:0-1122 GCF_000696795.3 Halyomorpha halys
GATCACAACCAATGATTATCTGGTAGTCTCGGGGCATTTTTCCCATTACATGGACTGTTACTTTCTCTCCCAGCATCTCTGTGCTCTCTCCTTCTCCAAGGGTTATGATTATTTCTTGGCCTTTGATATTCTATCCGGGTCCACCCCGGCTCTTCTACTTCCATTCGGGCCTCCGCCTCCCTAGCGCTTGTCTCTATAAGATCTTGATCACAACGAGTGGTTTTTCGTCATTTCTTCCTTCTTCCCCAGTTCTTTTGCCAACTGAATCATCAGTACCATGGATAAGAATTGCATCCGACCCTGTGCTTGGGTTGTCTCCATCATCTCGCTGAGTTTATCAGCGATTCTGTTATAGCGTGCCAGGAATTCTGCAGCATACTGCCCACTAGACTGTCTCGGTTTTTTCGTTTCTCTTATCATCATGAATATATCCTCCTCTGGGGTCCACTGTCGTCCTCCGAATGCCTTCTTTAGTCTTTATTTAATGACCTTCCAGGGGGTCTCTTCATCTGCCTGAATCTGATTCAGGATACTTATTTTTACTCGGCAGACTACTGCTGCTTTCAGTGCTTTTGCATCCTCGTTATCCAGTAGATCCTCCGATTTCTTCGCTTCTATTCGCCCCAGTAGGCGATCGCCCCCTTTTAAAAAATTATTTAATTCTCCGGTCTCTCAGGTGAATTTTTCTATGTCCGACCCTGCCTTCGTCAGGTCCTGGGCGGTTGCCGTACGGAAGCGTCGTGGCATGAAATTGCGCTAAAGAGACTTCTGGTAGTGGCTGAATTTGCTCCGGAGGTGGGTTAGCTGCTGCTAAAGTTTGGTTGACTGCAGCTTGAAGTTAGTTGTTTTGAGGTTGGTTCATATTCTCCAGGTTCAACTGCTCTTCTCACTAGTCCGTTACTGGTCATAAGTCAAAGAGAAGAAAAACAATTTTTCTTTTAGACTGAAAATTACTCCGGTATATAAAGTTCCCGGGTTTCGTCACCAGTTATCTTTTACTCAAGTGAAACTAAACATAATAGGAGATAGAGGAGTGCGAAATAAAACGCTTGAAGGTCTGTCAAAGACTGATCTGTTTGCGGAGCCTGTCCGTCTATATATATACAATTGATCAGCTGTTCT
>NW_027114004.1:1477-11433 GCF_000696795.3 Halyomorpha halys
CGTTATTCTGCCCAACTTCCTACTTTTTTTTAATATTATTCCTCCGACAACGCATAAGTTATATATATATATCTTTAAAAAAATAAAAAAAGGAGGAACACAGTAAGTTAAGGAAAAATAAATATAGATGAATAGAATACTAATAAGTAATAAATCCAGTAATGAGTGATAAAATTGCCATTGCGATAGAATTGGACTATATCCTTAAAAGCCATTACACAAGGTCAACTATTAATCTTCCAATAGGAATTATGAATAATTTTTAAAATTGTAGTTTCAATTTTACCTTCCCCCCCTCTCCCTCCACAACTGTGATTTTAGTTATTCTAAAATAACACAAACACTGATTTTACCATTATTATTATTTATTCTGAATACTTCAATGCATTTTAATTATTAGAGTAATTCACCACTTTAATGTTAATTGTGATAATGTTATCCATCAAATATTTTCACAGTCATTTTTCAGTTCATTCATGGGCAGTTATTTACATTATTAGTTTTTATTATAGTATATCTGAAAAGTTTTAATTAAATGAATTAACTACTATTTTGTGTTGTCTTACAAATATTCTCTGTGATAAAAAAAGATTTTTGTTTTATTAAGGTTGTAGTAGTGGTTGTTCCAATGTTGACAATTTTTTTGTCTCGGGTTTGGGGCAGGGTGAAAGATGTCGAATTTAAATTAGTTTGAACTGTCATTTTCAAAATCGAAAAACTTTTTGTTTTTCTCTTTATTACATGTTTAATTTTTGTGAAATAATTTAATATATCCTTGATTAATTGCTTCACTATGATTGTGTTGAAGCAAAGTTTTTTTCTCCTGGATTTTTTCTGTTTTATATCAGTATTAATTTTATATTCAGATTTTATTTTAATTAAAATAATGTGAGCCATCAAGTATAATTAGTTATTTTGGCTCTTAAAATGGAAGCTGGGAGAAGCAGGCCCAGTAGGGCTGGTTGTCGAGTACAACCCTTATCATTGAAGTCTGGTTTGGGTCTTTCTATTGAAGAAAATTGGAATAAATCTGTTGATGAAACTGGAAGCAGACGCTATTCAGATTCTGAAGAAAGACAGATGAAAACAACTAATAAGTCAGGTATTTATGCCTTAATATGATCAAGATCATTGTTTACTATGTTTTGTTTAAATTAAAATGTACATTCAATATATTAATCTTCGATGAAGTAATACTGAATGTCATATGCTGTTAATTTATGGAAGTATTACTTGATATCCATGGTATCAAGTTTTTATGAAATATTAGTCTGATTATTTAAAATTGTATTAATGAGAACTATTCCACCTTTAGTTTTTGTTGCTTATTACCTTTTAATGTGAACAAATAATTTTTTGTCTTATTGCCAATTCGTAACTATGAACTAATTATATCTTGACCTAAAAAAAAGTCAACCAATCTATTTAGTTAAACTCTCCTTTATGAATAACGTAACCATCCTGTCTGTTCAGTTGAATATTAAAATATCTATATTTCTTGTAGTTGTTACCAAATCTTTTCATCTAAGCTTTCATCCCTTTATTGTTTATGATTCAGCATATAACCTTTACCTTTTTTTTCTTTATTTTTTTTAGTTTTATTGTAAAAGTGTATGTATAATTTCTTGAATTAATTTATGTGTTACCATTTTATGTAGCATAATTTACTGAAGTTTTCTTCCTATGGTGTTCGATTTTATTAAG
Organism: Halyomorpha halys; assembly: GCF_000696795.3. NCBI lineage: Eukaryota > Metazoa > Arthropoda > Insecta > Hemiptera > Pentatomidae > Halyomorpha > Halyomorpha halys. The sequence goes on from NW_027114004.1 coordinate 3,182, forward strand.
TTGGAAGCGGTATTTTTTGAAAGATAGTATGTGGTTATTGAATTATTAAGATTTGTTTGGGGATATATTCTGTTAATTATTGAGAGTTTAGTGTATTATATCGTTTGATGTTTATTATACATAATTTGAACTAAAATAAAATCCTTTTTATTTCTGTTTCTTTGTATCCAATGGAGTTCTGAAGAATTAAAGTTATTTCGATCTTAATAAACTCGATAAACAATTTTTGTATTTAAAATTAAATTGTTTATGCTCCACCTCTATTTCTGGATCATGTACTGTTAATTGTAATAAAACTTGTTAGTTTCTGCAAATGTTCAAAGTACTTAATAATATTTATATATAGTTGTTTATAACTATAACTGGAAAAATGGATTTTCCTTCTGGTTACCAACCTAATTTTTAATGAGAGGAAGAACTTTAATTGTTACTTTAGATCTATCATTGTTATAGCCTTAAAGTGAACTGATATCTTCTTGAATCTGAAGCAAAAAGTTTGTTTATATGGTAGTGATAGTGTGGATTAATTGAAAATTAAAAGTTTTAAAAACTAATAATTTTTTTTTAAAATAGGGTGTTTGACTTATAATTAATGACCTGGTCAGAACAGCCTGCAAAACAATTTTTAAATTTTGATGTGAGGTGAGAATTTATATTTGAAGATTGTTCCTGAGGATGGCCGAAATGGCTGAAACGTTGGACTATTGATGTAATAAGAAGTGTTGAGACTATACAAGGATACAATTTGATTGATTTAATATATAACAGTAAAATTAAAAAATATATATTTTTGTTTAAAAATCCTGTGAAACATATTCCTCTTTTCAAACATAATATACATTTTCTCTTGAAATAAAAGTAGAAAAAAAAGAAAGTATATATCTAAAAATAAATTTGTATAAATAAATATGAATCTATTCCAAAATAAATATTTTTTAATTGATTTTAAATTAATATTTTATTGAAGGGATGTTTAAATTATAAACAATTAGACAATTAACTAAACATGTGTAAACTGAGAAGAGGTTTACTGGGGTTGATTAACTCCAATTTCCGGTGCAAAGTTGTGGGCAGACACAGTTTCTGAAATTTCGACTAAGAAAGAGAGTAATAATAAAAACTGATATTAATTTCTTAATAGCTCATAGAGTTTGAACAACGTTATGATTACACTTATCTTTATACTTCAAGTAGATGCACTGTAGCTTTAGAAGTTTAGGCACATTGTTTAACTGAGAATAACTTGAGAAAAAAAAAATACTAGAAAACCTAGAATTATTTTTCAATTAAACTTTGTACCCACAAGTTGAAAGATAAACTTTTTGTCTTTATCTCCCACCCATTTTGTGTCTTACACTATGGCACTCTGGGCAACACAAAACTTCTAACATCAGTGGAGCAAAGTTGCAATCTTACATTAATATAAATTTATATGTTTAATCAAGTTTATAGCTTTCCTTTTCATTAATAGTGGCTGTTGTAATGTTTGTTGTCATATTTGATTTCTAAGATCTTCATTTTTCAGTTTTATCTATTCATAGAATTCTGATTTTTTTTTTTTTAATTCTATAGATTACACACAAGATATTTTTCTTGCCTCAGATAAACAAATGGTAGCTTTGTTTATTTTATAAATGATTCCTGACATATTGAGATACTCTTAAAAAAAAAAAATTCATCAGCATTGGTAACTAAAATAGATAACGTTTATATTTTGTGGGAAAACAAATTTAGTTTTTGCGGCTGAATGGTAGAAAACCACAAAAAATCCAAAAATTTTATAAGACTGTAAAATCATAATCAAAATAATTCGCTTTGCTTACATTTATGGTTGCTTACATGAATAGAATAGCCATACTGTTTCATCTAAATCTGAGATGGTGGATGTTAAAAATATTTTTTTTGTGGTTGATTTGATGTGGAATTACCCATAAAATACTTTAAAGGTGCTGCCATATGTTTGCCAAACTATGGTAAATTTGCACATGTGCAAGTGTGTAAATAGGTTATTTGGATGGATTGGCTGGTACGAATTGGCTAGAATTTGCGGCCGACCTATTGAGTGTTGGTTTTTGGGCGTATATCAAAGGGTGCTTGTGGATGTACACCTTTCTGCTCAGTTAGTATTGTTTTGGAACTACTAAAAGATGAATATTTATGCTCTCTGTGTTTTGATCAATTATAGAATTTTCCCAACCTTCGGAGCTATAGTTGTTTATTTTGATTTAACACAGCACAAATATACATTTATCAAGACATAGGTTAGGGTAGTTAAATTAACTAGTATTTAATAAAAATTCTAGAACAAAAGTTGAATTTATACGTTATTTGTATGATTTTTAACTTCGATCGGACTACCATGCTTGATAACAGTCAAGTCAATGTAATTGATAATGTTTATCTTCATAGGTGCAGTAATTTACATGATATACACTGAAATTAATTCATAAAATATTAATTTTTCGTTATTTGAAAAAAAAAGTTGCTTTTTGAAAGCCTTTATCTCAATAACTATTGAACGTTAAGAGAGCTCATATTTTAGTGTTGTAGGTAGTTATTGGGGTATGGAGCTCTGAATGAAAAATGAGCAAAACTTTAGTTTTTTCTTGAATAAAATGAAACCTTCATTTTAATGACTTTCACTGTATCCATTGTGCAGTCAAGGTAAACAAAAAATTAACCTTTTTGTAATAGATAAAAACCCACAATTTTTTTTTTTAATAAAAGAATTCAAAATAAATTTTTCATAACTTCTGGAACTGTCACCATTGTTTTATTCCCTCTTACTTAGGATTTTTTCAAGCAATTTTCCTCGACACCCTGGCAGATTATGGAGTGTGGAGTCTTCAAGTTTTTTTTAAACCATATTTAAGTCCCTAGCACTGAGCTTAATCACTAAGTTCTCCCCAGCATTCAATAAATTTTACTCCTCCTTCAATTAATTTAACTTCTCCATTGAGAAGACTTTTTTTCATTTTGAAGATTTTATTTCCTTAATAACATTGGTAACCTTGCCAATTTAAGGAAATATAGCCGCAATATTGTTACTATCTCCTCGTCAACCTACCAGAGATATTTCAAGTGGGACTGCTTTTTGAGCAGATATTATGTTTAAGGATATTACAGCTTTTAATAATACAGGATGATACTTACATATATATATAGTTATCTATCAGCAGCCCAATACCTAATTGCTGAATCAAGGCCTCCTGAATTTGCCTACACCATGTGTCCTGGTCCTGTGCAACAGTCATCCATTTTCATGCTCCAAGCGGCGTCTGGGTCTCATGGCCAATTCCATCTCGCCGCAGCCTATATCTTCTCTTATACCTAGACCCATGAATTTCTTCAAGAAGAACCTTCTTAGAGATAGAATCTTCATTTATTCTAACCTGATGTTGAGCCCATCTTAACTTAACTTCTAATCTAACATACTTCGAGTCGAATGAAACTTGCTACAAGAGAACATATAATTCTTGATTTATCCTTCCATGCCATTCTTGGTCCTCCATGATTTTATAATAAATCAACTCATCTGACTTGCTCTGTATCTATGTCTTGGAAATGTAGCTCAGCACTAAGTAGACAGACTAAGGTTTTATAGAGCTGTACTTTTGTGCCTCTCAGAAGCTGGCAACTACAGAAATGATTGTTTGAGCCATATAAATTCATAAAACAAAGATATAGTTGTAAACATATGATATATGATTAATATCATATGAATAATATCAAACCTAATTAACTATTTTACAGTTCACTTTTTTTTGCATATTTAACTTCTGACAATTTTCATAATTTAGCAAAAACACTTCTGCTACTTTTTAAAAAAATAAATGAATTTTCTGATCTGAAATATATATGTCCTGCTTTAGTGAGTTCTGAGAAGAGACTGACAAAATAATATAACACTCATATAAAGATATAGTACAGGAGCCGGGATGAAAAAAAGGCAGTTATCTCACCCCAATTTTTGATTACTTTAATGAAAACTATGTATAATTACTAGTCAAAATTGATGAGTCTGCCAAGCATAGGAAGGGGGAATAAAAAATGGCGGCTGTTTCAAAACCTTAAAAAAACATTAATTTTTCATTTGGAGCTCTACATCTTAAAAACTACCAACAACACTAGAAAATCTAAGAGAACATTATTTAAAGAAGAGTAAATTTGCTGAAATATTAGCCCTAAAAGAGCTATTTACGTCCTATAGTTCTCGAGATATAGCTTTTTAAAAAGCAAAATTTCTTAAAAATCTACTGAAAGATTAGTAGTTAGTTAATTTATTTTGAGAAATCTATATCTCAGGAACTATGTGACGTACAGATGTCTATTAGCACTCAAATTAAAGCTAGTTTAATGGACTATAAAGAAGTTTATGACCTTTACCTTCGTAGGAATAGTAGTTTTCATGATATTTGCTAAAATAAATTGATTTATAGTTGTTCGGACAATAAGTTTGATTTATGAAAAACTTCATTTTAGAAACCATTGGACTTACAGATGTCTGCCAGTGCTCAAGTTAAAGCTAGTTAAATTTACTACAAAATAGTTAATTATGTTTATCTTTGTAGGAGTAGTAGTTTTTATGATATTTGACAAGATAAACTCACAAAATGTTAATTTCTAGTTGTTCCTATAAAATGTTGGATTTTTAAAAAATATATCTCTAGATCCATAAAACGCACATATGTCTGCCAACACTCAAAATAAAGGAAATTTAACTTACTGTAAAGTAGTCAATGACACTTATCTTCGTAGGGGTATAGTAAAAAAGTAGTTTTTATGATATTCACATATGAATATAAATTTGGCAAATGAAAATTTGTCCAAACAACTATAAATCAATTTATTTTAGCAAATTTCATGTAAACTATTACCCCTAGGAAGATAAACATCATAAACTACTTTATAGCTCATTAAACTAGCTTTAATTTAAGTGCTAATAGACATCTGTACGCCAACTGGCTTTTGAGATATAAATTTTTAAAAATAAATTCACTAACTAATGATCTTTCAGTACGTCCCATACAACATTTTTATGAAATGTTGCTTTTCTCCTCTTGGGCTCTTGTACTAATAGCCTCCATCATCTTTAATGAAAATTCAACTTGGACTCAAAGTACATTTTCATTCCAAGAACTGATGAAAGACTACTGACTTCTTCTGTCATCCAATGTCTTGCGTCGGCTGAATCGTTTTAACAAATGAAAGTTTTTTTCTTCTTTATTACCACTTTGTTATATCTTTATGTTGAAACATTGTTGTTAATTATTTTTTTATCTTTAAAAACTTTATTAACTTCATACACATAAAATAACAAATTTTATAAGTTTGTATTGTTGGTGTATATCATTAAAAAAACAAATGCATGACATTCGGTGTTTGTTTTATATAAACTGTATTGTTTCTCACTGATATACGTTTAAACTTTTTAAAAATTTCTTTTGTTTCAGATGTTTCAAATTTAATGTTAATGAGAAATTCTGTATTGGGCCAGTCAGCACCTTCATTATCTAGCTGTGTTGTAAGTTTTTTAGTTTTTTCAAGTTACTTAAGTAATCATGCTTTCCCCACAACCCATGAAGGGTTAGGGGTGTTGTAGTTTGTAAGGATAACAAAACAAATTTACATATTAGGTGTATTCATGATGCTGTGTGAAATGTAAAATGCTTTGCCATGTTAAAAGTATTAGATTGTGAGCAGCCCTATTTAAAGTCATGTTAAATGACTTTTAGAAAATTGACTTTTCTATTATTTTATTTTATTTCTTATATGAGTGTGTAAAGTATTGTATTAGTTACTCAAACCATTGTTAATAAAATAAAAATCAATTCTATCTCTATATAAGGTTTATCTGATGGAAATATGATGAAAATTGATAAGATCAAAATCATAGATCTCAGAAATCTGCAGCCGATGATGCAATCTATTTAGTATTTAGTCACAGTAGACTTTAAAAGTAAATCTTATTGATTTTAAAATTGGGTTTGCCATATTAATTTCTTGAGAGGTTGGTCATTAAATGTTTTATTCTTGGGAGTTCTTCATCAGTTACAGGATAAAAACTATAAGTTTGCCAATTTTCAAGTTGATACCTCAACTTAGAAATAGGTGAGATTTTGTGCTAATGTGCTGATATGGGAAAAAATGTGACTCACTGTCATTGTGTGAATGAAAGAGTTGCATCAGGTTGTATAGTGTTTAAATTCAAAAGGTGCTCACTATTAAAACAAAATTTGATGCTTCCACTATTTTTATTTAATACAATTAAGAATGTAAAACAGTCGTTTCTATGATAAAGACATTTTACTTGGCAGATTTGGTAAAAATTGTTCTTGATTTTTTTATCTCTATAGCTCAGCTTCCGTAAGACCTTTCTATTTGCATAATTGTTTTTTCATTGTAGTTCAAGAGGCCCCCCTCCCATAAAAAAAGAAAAAAATAAGTCATTTCACTCCAATTTTTATTACTTTAATGAAAACTATATTTAATTACTAATCAAAATTGATGACTCTGCCAACCATAGTTAGAGGAATAAAACATTTAAATGGTGGGTTGCTGTTTCAAATCGTTATAGAAAAAATTTTTCATTTAGAGCTCTCTATATCTTTAAAATTACCTACCTACAACAGTAAATAGCTTAATAGAACATCATTTAAATTTGAGTGAATTTGTTAAAATATGAGCTCTGATAGAGCTGTTTACGTTTAATCCAACATGCAATATCTGAAATGTAGTTTTAAAAAAAAAAAAAAAACTTTTTTTTTCCAAATAATGAAAAATCAATATTTTGGTAATTCATTTAGGCAAATATGGAAACTACTACTACTATGAACAATGTACAGATGTCTATTAGCTCTTAGTTGAGGCGTAGTAGCAAGAGAAGCAGTTACTATGATATTAACCAAACAAAATTCATAATGCATTTTCTCTTTATTTGGAAAAAAAAAAACTTTTGTTTTGAACTTACTTTATCTCAGGAACCATAAGATGTACAGATGCCTATAAGCGCCCTAATGTAGTTGATAACGTTTATATTCATTGGAGTAGTTGTTATGATATTTGCCAAAATTAAATCACAAAATATTGATTTTTGTTATTTGGAAAAAATGTTGCGTTTTGAAAAACTGTGTATTGAGAACTATTAAACGTAAAGAGCTCTATTAGAGAAAATATTTTTATAGTGTTGTAGGTTGCTTTGAGAATATGGAACTTCGAATGAAAAATGAGTGAAAATTTTAAGTTTTTTCAAATAAAATAAACTTCAGGGAGCTTGCACCTTAAATATTTCAATATTTACTTTTTAATGATATTTACTATATCCCATGTACAGACTAGCTAAAAATTGAAACTTTTTCTGAGAGAAAATAATGCACTACTTTTTCTTTACTTAAATATATATTAATAATAATAATAATAATAATAATAATAATAATGAAGGCCTAACGAACCTGAATATTTGATGCCGATACAACCAATAACTCTCTACATACATCCCCCCAGCGATGCCCCTCCAAACCCAATTCCACTAAATCAGTTTTAACGCAATCCTCCCATCTATGTTTCGGTCTACCCCTCGGACTTCTACCTGTCGGTTCAGTGTTTCTTAACATTTTAGGGATCCGCTCATTATAAGCCCATCTTATAAGCCATAATGCTATAACTCAAATTATATATTTACCAGGTGTAGGTCCCTTAATTCAATGTTGTATAGTCTTCTAAATTCTCCTGTTAATTCATCTTTTTTCGGTCCAAATATTTTATGTAATACTTAATTTTCGAAAACCTTAAGTTGCTGTTCATCCTTTAGTGTAAGAGGCCATGTCTCGCATCCATAAAGAACATTGGGAAAGATTATAGTTTTGTAAATTCTAATTTTTAAGTTTTTGGATAGAAAGCGCGAGCTAAGCAGTTTCGAAATTGAAAAATAACAAGTATTTCCAACCTTCATCCTCGCTTTTATTTGCTCATCAATTTCATTTTTTCTAGTTACCGTAGAACCTAAATACTTAAACTTATCTACCTGTTCAAACGTATTTCTCCCTATAACTATATCACCAAAGTTGCTTGTGTTTCTACTGCTAACCGTTGTTTTATCTCTATTTATTTCAAAACCTAGTTCCTTACTGGAGTTTCTTAACATGTTGTATTTAGTTCTATAATCATCCTGGAGGCCGATTACAATATATTCGACCGTGCGCCGAATTATTGAAAAGGTGCTTGACTATGAACTTAGAAAACAGGTCACCTTC
>NW_027114004.1:13573-24169 GCF_000696795.3 Halyomorpha halys
ATCAAAAAAATGTAATTTATAAATTTATATATGTCCGATCACAGATTGATCAGTATGCTGTGTAGTGTAGCAACCCGATGTATTTGGGCAGCATGATTGAATAAATTTCTTTCTCTTCTTCTTCCTTGTCCTCGCCCAATAATACCATATCATCAGCATACCCAAGCGCCGGTATTTTACCACCCAAAGTTAAACCCTTTTCAGTATTTATCACATTTTTAATGAAGTATTCTAGTGCTAGATTAAATAAGATAAGTGATAAAGAATCGCCTTGTTTTAAACCCAACTGGAACTCGAATTTCCCAGAATAATGATTACCGATTCGTACCTTATTAAACGTTTTGGTTATACACATCTGTACGAGATTTACCAACTTTTTTGGTATTCCCTGATCAATCAGAATATTATACAGCTTCTGTGGTCAATAAAATCGTAATTCTTTTGGAAATCTACATAAAGCTGATGAACTACCCTGTTGTACTCCAACTTTTTCTGCAAGATTTGCCGTAAAGATAAAATTCAATCAATAGATCAATACTTCTGAGGAATTTCCACCGACCATCCCCACATCCGCCATCCGTGGGATGCTCTCCTACGCAGTAATGAGCCTGCGCGAGGCAAATATATTTTAAAGAATTTTAACATGAATTTTTTTGTAACTTCTGGAACAGCCACTATTTTTTATTCCTCCTTACCATAGTTGGTAGAGTTATCAATTTTGTAACTTTTTATATAGTTTTCATTAAAGTAATCTAAAATTGAGGTGAAATAACTTATTTTTCCTCCTCTTGGACTGGACTATTGGTTGTATTTGTCTCTACAATATACTAAAAAATATTACTACCCAACCTTTTGCTTAGCAAGACTAGCAAGGTTTAGCGACTAGTCCACTTCTATTATAAATTTATGTGAGGAAAAGTTTATCAGAGATGGAATAACTAGAGTAATAATTTATTATATGTATAAATCAGTGAATTACTATTCACTGTATTATGGTTATCATCTTGTGTTTGGTTTTCAGCCCCGATGAAGGCCTGAATTTTAGACTAAAATATTGGCACAAATGTAATAAATTTCATTTATTTTTGTTGATTATTACTCTATGACGGCACCTTTGACCATCTTTTCTTTCTTTGACCATTGGTCAACAAGGTCCAAGTTATTATTAATTTATTAGTGGCTTTAAATTCTTGTCATGTTTTTGCCATTTAGTTTAATTAAAATAAACTGAAAATTATAAAAGTATTCTGGGTTAAGGGTATTTATTGGTTCCTGATTTTGACTTTAGTATATAAATTTAGTAATTTCCCTATGTATTTATTGACGATAATAGGTCAATAATCCTGGAGTCTATTCTTACTTTCCAATAGGAATTTTTTCTTCTTTTAAACTTTCTTTTTTTGCATACACCATACTCATTATTTTTTATAATCCTAATTTATATATTTATCAGATTAAATCGCTGATTTATTTTTACATTTATTGAAATGTTTTATAAATTTTGGTTATTTTGTAGGTTTAATAATTATAATATAGGAGTTGTTTATTTTATTTTATTATATAATTGTCAATGATATTGCCAATTCAAAGTATCACTGCGTCAACATTTGATAAATTCTTTTAATTAGTTATTAAATGATAGTAGTCAATAATATATAATCATTAGTGTTTGATAAAGTAAAAAATGTTGTCAACCCAGGAAAAGTGAGGGAGAATTTCTTCCAGCTACTTTGCTAGACAACCTTTATAAATAACGGCCCACAAAACTGCAGCCTTTGAGAGGCCTTTCCTAAACTGATCCTCGTCCCTATAGAATTCCATTCCTTCTTTCATTTCTTGCACCAATACTTTTGTAACTTACATATCCTGCTTTTTTAATGACTTCCTAACCATCCAGTCCCCAAAGAGTAGTAAATATATATTCTGTTTTTTAATCATAATTCGTAAATCGTTAAATGGTTAGAAATGTTTACGTATTTTATTTTTTGTGTCTTGTTTTTTTACCCATTTAATACAGAATATTATTTTGAAATTTTCAAGTGTTAGACAATGAACCTCCCTTTATCAGCTGAGGTGTTCAGATTATATACAAATCAAAAGTCATAAGTAATGTAAATGGATGTTTCTTATATTCATTCAAAATTATTAAATATGGATATGTACGTTATTTGCTCTTTTATGTTAATTATTATTAATTCCCTTTTTTCTATTTATTATAATTAGTAGTTACCTCATGATTTATTATTGCTTCATGATTTTATTTGTTGATTCTTTGTATCTTTCTCGTATACAAAATAGAAGGTATACAAAATTTCATTTATTTCAATCAATTACACCCTCAAAAATGTAAAAAAAAAATTTCCTTCAGTATTCAATAACTTAAAAGTTACTATTAATGAAAAAATAAAGTAAGTTGAGAGAAAGAATCAAAATAAGTTGTGTTTTAAATTGGCTTATAATGATTATCTTCATAGGAATAGCGGTTTATAAAATATTTGCCAAAATAAATTCACATGTTGATTTCTCGTTATTTGGTAAACGAAAATTAGGTTTTTGAAAAATTAAAAATCTGGAACTGTTATATATATATATATATTGCATATAGGTGTTAAGCAGTACTCAAATTGAAGCAAGTTCACCATAGTGTAGTTTATAATAATTATCTTCGCTGGAGCACTAGTTTCTATGATAGTTGCCAAAATACATTCACAAAAGATGTATTTCTCATTATTTGTTAGAAAAAAAGTTAGATTTTGAAAAACTGTATCTTAACAAATATTGAACATAAAGAGCTCAATGATCATAGAAAATTTACTATACTTTTAAATAGGTCCTTATATTTTTTTTTGTCCAGCAGGTAGCTTTAAACATATTGACCCCTGAATGAAAAATTCATGAAATTTTAAAAATTTAATTGGTCTCCATTTTGTATTCTAACAAATGTAAGACGGCTGATATATATTATTTAGCTCCTCTTTAAAGGCATAATAGACTGAAGAAATGAAAATTTTAGTAAAATGAGACACATTTTTTGCATTGGTTTTCAGACCATTACACACTATTTTCATTTTTTGTAATGTTATCCTAAAGAAATTTGTCTTAGAATAAATAAAGAATATTATTATTATTATCTATCCATAACAAAAGTGAGCTCGAGTGTCTATACTATTAATAATCATGTTTGTTGATTCAGTTCTTTTTTCCGAGATTTTAACCAATTTGTTAATTTTTAGTTTCTGGTACTGTGTTAATATAATTACTTTGAACTACTGTTCATTTGTAATGTAACTGTTTAAATGAAAAAATAAAAGTTGCAGAACAACTAAATAGGAAATATGGACAGGAGATAGGAAATAATTAACTTAGGATTATTTTATTGATTTTTTCCCTTCTTTAATGTAATTATTTTTAAATTACAATAATGTAATTATGTAATAATGTAATTATTTTTTCCTAAATTACAGAAAGACCCTAACCTTGGACGCCGCAGTAATAAAATGTTACAAAGAAAGAGTTTGATTGCAAATACTTCTCCAACTATGCCCAGATGTCAGTCTCCTCTTTCTGGTTTGTAATAAAGTTTATTTAAATTGAATTGTGGTGAAAATTATTTTTGGGGTTATGATTTTTATTTATATTATTCTGGGAGTTATTTCACTATGGTTACCTCAGTTATTTAAAGTCTTACTATTGTTATATTTAAAATATGTTCAAGATCCGATTAGAACCTCCCCCTCTTCCACCCAATTTTTTTTTTTTAGCCAATTTTGTAAATTTTTCTAGTTCTTCTCCTGTGTGCTTAACTCTGGAGTTTCCAGTGGAATGAGGATATTTTTAATGAAGAGTCTTCATAGTAATAATTCTAAAAAAAATTTGTATCTAATTTTTCTGATCTGATGCATCCAGAAGGCATGAATCACTAAAACCCTCAGTTTGTTTCATGATTTGTGGGAAAACAGTTTAGGATATCAAATAAACGTTAAGGAATAAATTGTTTGAAAACTGAGTTTCTCGTAAGAATTAGTCAACATGAGAATTCGTCGTTATTACAGGTATTTAGTTATCCTAGGCCGGCAGATTAAAATTAAGAGTAAATTAAAAAAATATGACAGATTCTTACAGGACATTAAATTCTCAAATGATTCCTGTTTTTACCTTTGTTTATTATTGATTTACACCTTCAGGACACATCAGATAGGAAAAATCACGTATATAAAATTGTTTTAGAATTGGCATTAGAATACTTCATTGCAAATACAAAACCTTTTTCCATTGGAAATTTCCGAGTTGAATGTGATGGAAAAGAACTGGAAGAGTTACCAAAGTTTACCTCACTACCAAAAGAATCTTCATCCTGCTTAAATTCACCCTACCAAGTTTTGTATTGAAATTCTCAAAACTATAGGAAGATAGTACAGTTTCAATCAAGTCTTAAACACCATTTATATGCATAAAAAAACTCATTTTCTAACTTTTTATTTTATTAATATCTTAAGAGTTTCATACACTTATGCATGAGGCGAATCTTAATTAAGATGTCTTTACCGGAACATTCAATATTTTTTAGTATGGAACCTAATTATGATTTTTGTTATTTAAATTTTGTTTAATCTTAGAAATGTTTCGTCTTATTTCTTTGTCTTGCTTTACCTACAATGTTTATTCTGCCTTTTGAATTTAAAAAAAAAAAAAGTGAAAAGAACTATTATTTTTATAAAAGGAGGATGGTTCAGGTGTGGTCAAAAGTACTGAAATAGTAATTAAACTATTTATTATGAGCTAAATTTTGCGTACATAAATTTTCATTTTATAAATCGTATAAATGTTCACATATTTTAAGTCATAGTTAGCCACACCTTAGTATACTTTTATTTCACGTTATATAGTATCTTAATTTGTTACATTATTTTAGTTGTTTACATCTTTTTTAGCCTGGATGAAGCCCTGCTACATTGGGTAAAACATTGGCTCATAATAAATAGTCTAATTACTATTTCAGTTCTTTTGACCGCATCTGAACCATCTCCCTTTTATAAAAATAATAGTTCTTTTCACTTTTTTTTAAAATTCAAAATGCAGAATAAACATTGTAGGTAAAGTAAGCTAAAGAAATAAGACAAAATATTTCTAAGATTAAGAAAAATTTAAATAACAAAAATCATTATTAGGTTCTATATTAAAAAAAATTGGATGTTTCAGTAAAGATATCTTAATTGTCATTCGCCTCATGCATAAGTGTATGACACTATTTGAGTTATTTTGACTGCACCTGGACCTTCCTTTTTTATATTACACATGGTCAATCAACGATCTTGCGATATTATTTTTATGTTAAACTAATGTGCAACTTATATGCATATGTTAAGATATGTGTATTGAAACATTAATATTTTTTTAGTATTGAACCTAATAGTGATTTTTGTTATTTAAAATTTTCTTAATCTTTGAAATATTTCATCTTATTTCTTTGACTTACTTTAGCTACAATGTTTATTCTTTATTTTGAATTTCAAGAAAAAAAAAGTAAAAAGAAATTTTTTTATGTTAAACTAATGTGTAGCTTATATGCATTAAATTGCTTCTTCCTATTTTTTTTTTTAAATTATTTATTTTCTTTCTCAAGGAAGTTTAAAGAATAAAGTACCATTACTTTTTACTTTGAAATCCTGAGAAGTACCATGGCAGTCAAACATATCATTTATTTTATATTTGTGTCTGTACATTTTCAGGCTTGATTATGCTAATTATAGTGGAATAGAAATCATAAAAGAAATTATATTATTTTTTTTTATTCTTATTAATAAAATTTTTGATTACTCATTCATCATTTCATGGTATTTACTAAATAAATTCTGATAATTATAATGATTTTAGAAATTGTTTTATTGATATTGTACAATATTTTTGTTTTTAGCTGGAAGTCCTTTGGATAGTCCTCGTATGTCACCAAATCAGCATTTTCCATTTGTTGCTTTGAAAAGGTGTGACTCATTTATTTTATTTTAAGTTAATTGTAGTGTTACATAATTGGATTATTAAATATCACCTCATAATTTTTTTTTTCTAAGGTTACTCCTATCATAACATAAATTCTAGTATTAAGAAAAATATATTTATGTATAGATAGTATTCTTATCTTTTTAACTATGTAGTTGGTGGAATTAATGTTTTTAGCTAAAAAATTTACTAATTAATGACTTGTGGTTTGGGCAGAAGCCTTTTTTCTTAAATATTTGTGGATTTTAGTCAAAAATATTTAAAAACAAAGTTCACTGAGTATGCTTTTTAAATAAAATATGTTTTTAAACCATCTCTCTCTCTTCCCACACAGTCAATTAAAATGCCCTAGTGACATACATTACTTGGAAATTAAGGAATATAATTGTAGACTCCTAACCTTGTGATAAAAATAATTCAAATTATCTGTTATTATTTATAAGCTTGGAATAAAACAATACTTTGCCCAATACACACCATACTAAGTTCACTTGAGTGAAAAAACTACTTAAGTATTTTGCTTATTGTGCTTAAAAAATCTCCAACGTTCTTTTTCCATTAGTTTTCTATCCTGTGTTAAAAAAAATCCTTGGCAAATTTACAAATTGATCTAATATTCTCATACATTATTATCAAATGTGGCTGAGTGAATAACACACCAAATAATTGGATTTCAAGTTGTCCTACTATAGTGTTGAACGTGAATTTTTATACAGGCCCTGAAAAGCTTGTGATCTGAGGTTTAGGCAACTAGAGTTAAAATTTAAACTGTATTGGTGTGACAGCCCTCAAAATTACTTACCTATTTCTTGGAAGAAATCCACCTTAAAATTATTACCTTTCAAGGTTGTGCCTAATCTGTTAAAATCAGCAAAACTAACAGCTAAAAGATTAATACACTAATTTTTTGCATTTATACATTTACTCGGGTTTCTATCATTCTCTTTGATGAACCCTTTTCTGTTTTAAAATATTACTTGTATAACTGTTTATTTCTTTATTTTGTAGACCATTTAATCACATCAGTAACGATGTAAGAGGTGATGGTAGAAGATGGTCAGTTGCATCACTTCCTTCTTCTGGCTATGGGACAACTCCTGGCAGTTCAAATGTTTCAGTATGTATGAAATTAAAAAAATCTCATTCCAAAAATGTAGGAAATTTCTTTCGTATATGTGTTTCCAGCTAAATTTTATTTTCATTTAATTATGTGTAACCAATTTATGAAAAAGTTATATCAATTAACAAATTCATCTATTATCCTATTTAATTGTTGATAACTGATAGACCAACTTAATCTTAAAGTGTAAATCTATTGAACATGAATTGGTATGGTTCTTTATTTATTAAGTCATAATTTTAGTTTAATAAAACTGTTAAACATATCAAATCATATGTTAAATTCTTATCTTTTCAGTCTGTTACGGAATACCAGGTGAGTTAATTATTTAGATTGAATATATGTTTCATTGGTTGCAGATATATAATATTATTTAGGTGTTATAGATAAAAGTGTAATAATGGTGTGAACTTAATTAATTTTTTACTTATTAAAATGAACTAAAAAGATTAGTTTGGAATTAGAATCATTTTTCTATGAATATCTTTTGACAATTTCAACAAATTGTCAATTAGAAAGTCCAATAATTTTAAAATGTTTATATCTAATAAAAAAAAATGCACTTACATGAAACGGTATCTATATTCTGCCAACCTTAATAAAATTGTTGAAGCTGCTCACTCTACGATCCATCTGCTTATTGCACCTTCTACTTATTAACCTCCACTTGCTCCTATTTTTCCATATGAAATATATCTAAAATAAAAATGATGGTTAATAAATTTCCAATACAAACTATATCTGTTTTTTATTGCAGGATTAATAGTTTAATAAGGGTATTGTATGTTTCTGAGCTTTGATTTTTGATAACTCATTATTATTTCATGATCTGTTAAAGATTGAATGATTGATTATGTTATGGACCCCTTAGTTGTGTATGAACTTTTACAGTTCTGATCTATTTATTTGTTACTTATTACTTGTTGGAGTCAGAAATTTGTTTATAATTGGCAGGATTTAGTTTTTACTGTCTAATCTTCAATGTAAGGAGAGTATTGTAACCAGATTAAATATTCGATGTGCAGTTTTCTACAGATCATCCTGATGCAGTTTTAGAGTCCACTGAATAAAAAAAAAAGAACATTCCTGGGCTTTGATCTGTTTGTGCCATTATTATCTCTTGAATGGGTGTGTCGATTTTGTTGCTTTTTTTTTTTGTATTGTTGGGTTTTCGGCCCCTTTTGCCTGTGTAACAAATTGGGTACCATGTGCATAATAACAGAAAAACATGTTTTTCTTTATACTAAAGGGTCAAAGCAGCTCCAATGGTTTTGATGAAACTTGCTTTAATTTTTCTACTTTAAGAATCAACTTTTCATGCGTGACATAAATTTATGAAAAAAAGTAGGCGAAAAATTTATGAAGAAAAAAACTTCATTTGAGCATAACTTGAAAAGTTAAAAATTTTTTTATGATTATGTTTTGTTTATATTGAAAGGTAATGAAACTTAAAAAAAAAATCATCGAAATCAGATGGCTGGCTCATGGATCCACTATGGCTTTGTACTCATGTTTTTAATGTCATTAGATGTGCGGTTTTTAATGGATCCATCCATTTTAGAGCTCTTTCCTTTTTTTTTTTTTTGTTTTTAAATAGTATTTTCATAAAAGTATTTGAAAGGCAATTCAATTTTCTACAAAAAAAGTTATTAAAATTGGACTAGTATTAGCAAAGATACGGCATGTTGAAGTTTAATGAACGTTTCATTTAGAAGTATGGACTCCTTGGGAAGCGTTTTTTTTCTTCCGGCAAAGAAGCACAGTGGCCACAGAGGGCCTATTGTATGCCGTCCCTCCTCTGTTCAAAACAGGTCAATTGCCTTTGCAAATCTGGACACTATAAGGATCCACTGTCTCACAAAGTTTGGGGTCCATGATACAATCCTTACCGAAGATAAGAAATCAATCGAGTTCTTGCCACTGCATCACATCTGCAAATGATGTGGTAAGCAGTCTCTTCATCCTTCCTGCAGAATCTGCAGATAGGAGACTCCTCTTGTTTTATAGAGATGGTTGTTTAGCTGACAGTGTCCCGTATAGACCTGTCACCCATCTTAAAATACTCCTATCCATATTAAGAAGACAGCTACTTCTTTTCGGGCAGGATCCCTTGAGGAACATTTTTGATTGTTCCATTCCTCTGGTATTTCTCCAGAGTAACCCAGCCTTGCTCTCAGCAATTTTTTTGATGTGCCTCTTCGCATGGCTGAGACTAATCCCACATATGGGGTCAGGTGTAAAAGGAGCGGACTCAGATCCTTTCCTTGCTAGGTAGTCCACTCGCTCATTACCTTTAATGCCTTTATGTCCAGGCACCCATTCCACCCAAACCTTGTTGGCCAAGGAGAGAGAGTTCAAGTTAGCCTTACACTCCTCCACCAATTTAGAGCGGGTTACATAGTTGTCCAGCGCATAGATGGCTGCCTGACTGTCCGTGTAAATCGTAATTAGCCTTTCCCTCGTGCTCTCTTTTATTAAATATTGGCACAGACATTTATGGCAAACACCTCAGCCTGGAATACTGTGGTGTGTTTTCCTAACGAGATGGATGTGCCTTGATTAGCCATGTCCATCCTCCATATTCCTGCTCCAGATCCTTGTTCCATTAGGGATTCGTCTGTGTAGCAGTTTATCCCATTACACGGCTTGTGTGGAGTAGACCCTTCAATCATTACACTATAGTAAGTATTCTTGTATTTCTTCACCTGATGATCAGAATGCATAGCCAGGATTCCGTCTTCATTGATCCTCCTGAACAGTCTGCCATGTCCCTCATAAGTTAGGGAATGGTAGTTCGTTCCTAGTTTCATAAGCCTATGTGCAGAGCTAAGGTCTTTCGATCTAGTGTTAGTGCACTCTTATAAGTGTCCCAACAGCCTGTTCTTTTTGCTGTGTTGAAGAGTCTCCTTGTGAGTCCTCTCAGCCTAGCCAATTCCTCATTCCACCAGGTCTTATTCCTGTTGGTTTGGATCCTGAATACACTGTTATTATCAGTGTAGGATCTTATGATCGCATCCGTCAAGGACGTGTTAAGGCATTTAAGCTGCCAGGTGTTCCTTATTGTTCCTGGACTACTCTTGGTGGACTACACTGGACGAGTGGCTATGGTTATATCTATGACTTCAGCCCTCACCTTATTGACAAAGGTAGCCTTGCTACCTCTGTTGAGGACCTCTAAGTCATGCCCTAAAAGATACTCTAAGAGAGACTCACCTCTCTGATTGGTGTCTGTGCTCCCCCTGCGCCAATGATGGGCGTTGGCATCCTTGAAAACCACTACCTCATCCTTCCCAGCCAGCCCATCCACCATCTTCCTCAAGGCCACCGTTAGAATGGCCTCTTCATAGGGGAGATAACCAGAGGCAAATATCACCTCCCTATGGGTTCTCTCTTTGAGGGCCAACTTCGCTGCTGCCAAGTCCCTGAAACATAAATCCCAAAGAGGCAGCATCTTGAGTTTACTCTTATACAGGATACAG
>NW_027114004.1:24824-44036 GCF_000696795.3 Halyomorpha halys
TTCTCTCTTTGAGGGCCAACTTCGCTGCTGCCAAGTCCCTGAAACATAAATCCCAAAGAGGCAGCATCTTGAGTTTACTCTTATACAGGATACAGGTTCTGTTCTGTTGGGCCCTCACCATGGACGCGTCCCCAGTAGCCATACCTCCAGGATCGCTATCCACCTCCAACCTTCTGGGTCCACCAACAGCCCGTCCTCTAGAAACACCTGAAGCACCACAGCCCCTCTCTCTTCCCTTGGTGGAGGTCTCCTCCTGGTGTGTACCTTCACAAAGGCCTTCTCGAAATTGTAATTCATCAGGAAGCCTCTGCCTTCCAAAAAGTGTAGGCTGCTTTCTGGGATCTTGAAAACCCTGTAAAACCAGCCTCCTCTTCCTTTATGCCGACCAGCGTCCATCTCTCAACATCGGGCATCCTAGAATTCTGGTAGCCAATTCTCCGTGGGAGAATGTCTGCCTCAAATCACTCACCAGGGAAGAAGATTCCCACCCTGGTGGTCCTTTGGAGCTCATCAACGTTGCTGGCGTGCAAGGTGATATTTCGCCGATGATGACGTCTCTGACGACAGTCGACAGCCAGTCCCTACCAGCTTGGTTGTCGCAAATCACGATGCACCCCCCGAGATGATATATAAAATTACTGAACATGAGGTGTGCACCCCCCTGTGCCTGTTCGTCCATAATCCTGATCAGGCGTGCCTGCACCTCATCACTCTGCTCACGAGTGAGCTGGACGGAAGAATAGCCGTCAGGAATGATGGCAATCCTGCTGCATCCCGCAGCATTAGAGTATGATGGTCTGGTTGGTCCACCTCCCCTAGGCCTCTTTGCCGTAGGCGCAGAAGTCCCTGGGAGGACCTTATCCTCTTCTCAGTGGAGGGTCCCGGTCCTGTAGAATTCTGGTCCTATCAACAGAGGTTGACGGGCCTGGTCGTTCATCAGTGTCCTGGGACTGTCCCCCTCGCCTCCTATCAGCTCTCCTGGTCGTTCCAGGTCCTGAAGGGTTCTGGTCCCTAACAACATAGGTGGAGATGCCCTGTTGACCTTTGGTATCCTGAGAACTGACCCTAAGCCTCATTCTAGCCCTCATGGATGGTCCGGGTCCCGCTGAGCTCAGGTCCCTATCAGCCGAGGCTGTTGGCCTGAAGGTCTTCCGGTACCCCTTGGCCGATCCACGCTCCTTGGCTCGCTCTCCGCAGCAAAACTAGGTCCTGTAGAGCTCTGTTTCCTATCAACCAAAGTTGCTGGGCCCAAACCACTCTTAGTCTCCTGTAGTCCTGCTGTGGCTCTTTTGATCGCACACCGCCTTCTCATTGGGCCCGATCCTCTGCCATCCCTTCTTCTAGACTGGAGTCTGGGGGCAGTGTTTCCACTTCTCCCTTCCCCCTGCTGAAGTTCCTCATCGCTCATCTCTTCCACGATCGTGGAAAGTGAGCTCGAAACATTTCCTGGCAGTTCCACTGCCCTGCCAAGTCTGAAATATCTGAGGAGGACGAGTCCTCCTCATCTGGAAAGGAATAAATATAAAAGAAGTTGTCATTCATTTTGTTCCCATGAGTATGGGGGTTCTTAAAGGCACTGCATGTACTACCCCCTCTCCCTACAGGGGGCATTGGATACAATGGGGTGCGCCAGGTGCCCCAATTGGGTCGATAAAAGACAGTATATTTTTATACACCCTCTGCCATTCCGCCTCAGCTCAAGCTCCCTACGCCTAGCTTGGGTGTTTAAAGGGCCCATCATGCCTGTCTTATTGACAGGCATGATGGACACGTGCCTCTGTCGTTCGCGAGTCCCATCGGACTCCCCAGGGGGCACCACGCAGAGGTGGCAGGGATAGGGAGGAATGGGAATCGTCAGACAGTGAGTAGGGCACTCTGGCCTGATTCAGCCGCAAAGAGTGGGGGAGACACCCGCACCCATCTCCCTCTCTTGTCCTCCTGTGGCCCTGCCTATTAACCCCCCTTGGGAAGCGTTACTTATTAGTAATTGGATAAATGTGCTTCATGAAAAATCCTTTTTCTTATTGTAGCCAAGTTTCCTTTCTTACATTTTTGCTATGACTCAATAACTATATGCTCTAGATTTTGATATGGGTTGACCGAACATTACTCTTGGTCATGAATATGGGTTGACCGAACATTACTCTTGGTCATGAATATGGGTTGATCGAACATTACTCTTGGTCATGAATATGGGTTGACCGAACATTACTCTTGGTCATGAATATGGGTTGACTGAACATTACTCTTTAAAAGACATTAATGTATGTGGTTATCTCTATAATAATTTTATATATTTGTTCTTCAATCTCAGGCAGTGGAGAAACGGGGGGAGGGGGGCTGGATACTACTTTGATTTTTTCAAACAGTGTCAAAGAAAACTGGAAGTCTGGGAAATCATAGATGGACACTGATGTTCCATTAGATACCCAGTTATGTGGATATACATAGCAAGGAGAAAGCCAATGTGGGAACTACTCTACCAGAACCTAGTTGCCCCACATTTCTGCATTCTTCCATAGCACTGATTAGGACAGTTGTAAGCAGTTGGGATGAACAGCGCTTCTCCGAAAATTTACGCTGGTAGATAATGGGATACTTTGGTCAGTAACAGCCATATCAACCCCAGCCTCTGGCATACTGTCCACATTACTGTCTTCGAACTGCAAATTGGCCAAGACTAGCTTGCTTGTCATATTTTCCGTTTTCATATGCTATCATCCAAATGTCAACCATGTGGTTATAGGATGACAGATACTGATCACATGAGGGTATTAAAAGATAATTAGAGGAAGCTTTAATACAAAATAAGTGTTGTTTCAATTTAAATTTCTTAAAACTTTAAGCACCAATTTTCTTCTCTCTAAATATTAAACTTAGCAGTTTCGGAGCAAACAGTAGTTAGGGCAAATAGTAGCATAGGGTTGAGGGGGGGGGGGCAAATCTCTAGAAATACAATTCCACATAATCAGTAAAGTTTAGTCTTCTACTATGAATATCTTCTCTCTTAAGGTTTGTCTTTTAGCAACATGCAAGACTGGTCGTTTGTTCCATGTAAGTGGCTTGTTTATATTGTTCAATGCCCAGTAAAGATGTAATTTTGGATTGTAAATGGTGGAGTAATTTTGATTTTTAAATATGTTATGTCTTGTCCCTCCCATAAAAAAATCAATATTTCATCCTCTCCCTTTGTGCATTATCCACCATCTTGAAAAAAAGGACTATTTCAGTTTTAGTAACCAACTGACTTCTTACACATTTTAAGTAAAAAATTGTACCAAATTTACATTTTCTACAAGTTTCTTGTATAACATGTTGAGAAATTTAGAATAGCCATCCATCTCACTGGAGGCAGTGAAAATTTCCAAAAATGTCAGACATTCAGAAAATTTAATGCTCCTTAAAATTAGTAATGAAAACTTATCCCCTAACATATTCTTATCCCTTTTCATCTCTTAATTTGTACTTTCTTCAATATTTCTTCTCTTTATCTGTTACTATTACCTTTTTCATTTATTGCTTATAACCTTTAATTTTTCTTATTACATTTTATGTTTCAGTGTATACCTCTGTTATTTTCCACTCAATATATATATTTTTTTTTTTGTAACTATGTCAAGTGTTTGTATCTTTTTTAGCCCTAACGAAGCCCTGCAACATGGGGCAAAATGTTGGCTCTAATAAAATAGTACACCAAATGAAATCTACTTGATGCTTACTATTTGAGTTTTAATTGACCACACCCAGACCAAATTCTATTTATTAATACACACGGTCAATCAGCATTCTTCCAGTAGTAATGAAAACGTTTGTTCGTGTTTTTTTTGTTTTTTTCAAGGTGGTGGAAAACGCCCAAGAAGGTAGAGTTCGAAACTTTTTATTTTTTATGGAGAGGGGGAAGGGTCAATACATTTAAGAAATATGAAAATCAAATGCTTAGAGCTATGTATACTGGATTGTACCTTAAGTAAAGATACACAAGACATATACGTATATATATTGTGACAAAATTACAGACGTATCGGTATTAGTATTTCACTTTTTTTTAAACATCTTCTTTTTTTTTCTTAAATTGGTTACCTGATGATTGCTGATTTGACGACTATTTAACTCGATAAATTCTTGCTTAAGCATATTTCATGTTATTTATGTTAACCAGAAGGGGCAGCGATTCTTTTTTTTTCTTAAATTGGTTACCTGATGATTGCTGATTTGACGACTATTTAACTCGATAAATTCTTGCTTAAGCATATTTCATGTTATTTATGTTTAACAGAAGGGGCAGCGGTTGGGGATTAGGATCCCCAGGATTTTTACAAGCATAGAATTATAAAACACACTCGCAGCCTTCTGATTTGGAAGCAGATTTCTAATATGTTAGGGTCCATTTATATGTTTCGGAATATGCAGAATATGATAATGCTATAGATTTTAAAGACTGTGTATCGATTTATCTTAACTTTTCTAATTACTAAAATGTTAAGGCCCATTTATATGTTTTGGGATATGGAAAATACTAAAATGTCCTCAATTTTAAGATCGCATATCGATTTATTTTTCCTTTTCAGATTCTAAGTAACAGAGAATCAAAGTAAAGAATCTGCAGGATCCTTGGATGAGTGAAGAATAAAGGGAAGAATTGAGGAATTGGCTCCAAGAACTAAATGCAGATGATAGCTTAGATAACCTTTGGAGCTACATAAATAGTAGTATACTACAGTCAGCATCCATAGTATGTGGAGTAAAAAGGTTAGCCACAAAGGGCAAGAGAACTTCCAGGGGACAGAAGAGCTGAGGGTACAGGTCAAAGAAAAGAAGTTGACATGGAAGACAACTGTCGAAACAAAACACCAGAGAAATGGCAGGCATATGTGGTATGTATTCTGGTATTCTGTGTGCGTAACAGAACAAAGGAAGCAGTAAGAAGGGGAAAACAGAAGTCTTGGGAGGAATTTCGGGAAAAGGCTGAACCAGGACCACTGAAAGAACATTAAGCAGTTTTGGAAGAAGATTTTAAGTCTTTAAGAGCCCGGAAAATTAAAGCTATAAGAAATATAAAAAATGAGCAAGGGAAGGTGGTCACACATGATAAGGCCATTTTATAAATCTGGTTACATGGATGAAGTGGCTGCCATCTGTAAAAGAAGAACAGAGAGGACGTTCCTGGGGCGTAGAAACCTCCGCCCGGTGGTTATACAACTCCTCTGCAGGCAGTGAATGAATGGCACGAAGAGCTCCACTGGAAAAGAATGGAAATACCACCAAAACCAAGATATTACAAGTAGGGAGGCAAGTTCTCTTAGTAGAAAGATCTCCATATATATTGTAATGGGGAAGAAATAGAAGCGGTTGCAGATTTCGCCTACCTAGGAACTATAATAGACAGGTCTGGGAAAGTGGACTCAGAAATATCAAACAGGATAAAGAAGGCTAAATACAGTCTATTACCAGATCTGCAATACTGTAATAGGGAAGCGAGAGGTAGTTAGGAATGTCAAGCTCCATATCTAAAAGTCTGTATACTTGCCAATACTCTTGTATGGAGCCGAAAGCTGGATATTGATGGACCGGCAGGTGCATTTCTGCTGCAGAAATGAAGTTTCTGTGAAGAACAGTGGGGAAGATGAGGAGAGATTGTGTCCGAAATGAGAGTATATGCCAGGAACTGGGGATTGCCTCAGTGAAGGAGGTTCTGCAGATATGGCAGTTAAAATGGTTCGCCCACGTCATTAAAAAGGAGGAACATAAGGACCCCCTAAAGATAATGGAGTACATACCAGATGACAGAAGGCCTCATGGACGACCAAGGAAGTCCTATCTGGAGTATGTCGACAGGCTTTGCAAGAGCAAGAGGGAAGGATCTTCGTCAAGCCAGGAACCTAGCTGCTAATAGAGAATATTGGAGCCTGTGACTGAACATTTCCCTACGCTGATTAGGCACTATGGGGAGAAGCAAAAAAAGAAGATTCTAACTTACTAAGGTCCCTTTATATGTTTGTTATGTTATAAGAGTTGCAGAAAACGATAATGCTATTAATTTTAAAATCGCGCATCGATTTATTTTAACTTTTCTTAGGGTTCCTTCTTATATTAGGTTCCCTTTGTATATATTCAGCCTTTTGTATGTTTTCAGCATCTTAAAAAACATAAAAGGACACTAATATGTTTGAAATCAGAAAAGTTATATTAAATTGATTTGCAAGCGTGTGATCGTAAAATCGCAGAAGATAGCATTTTCGTTTGCTACATCTTAATAAACATATAAGAGCACCCTAATATAGTAGAATTCTGAAAAGTTAAAATAAATTGATACACAATCTTAAAATCGATAGCATTTTCATATTCTGTATATCCCGAAACATATAAAAGGACCCTAATATATTAAGGACCCTAATATATTGGAAATCAGAAAAGTTAAAATTAATCAATATGCTATCATAAAATCAATAGCATATTCATATTCTACATATCCCAAAACATAAAAATGGATTCTTTTATGTTAGATATCATAAAAATTAAAATAAATTGATATGGATTTTAATATACGCATTTGCAATAATTAATCTAGATAAATAGCAAACATCACTAATAAATTAGTTGGACTATGTAATTACCTTACTTAATATTAGTCTATTGATCCTTCATTGTAAGTACTTCATAACACTACTGGGAGTACGCCCATTCCACAGGCAGACAATATACTCTATCTTGGACTTGCATCCAACCAAAGAATGACACAGCATCCATATATGTAAAACAGTAAAAAAAAGTCCCATTAATGGACTTCAAATCTTTCGGGGAAATACATTCTGGATGATTTTAAAAGCTCTATGGAACATCAACTTAAAATACTAACCTTCACAACTTCAAATGCCAAATGTTAATGGACACATACAAACCTACTACAAATGATTCTATGATAAAGTAAACAGACATCTCAACACTCTCATAAATACCATAGCCACAATAATCATATCTGATGACATATGAAGCTGGATAAGGGATTTTCTCATTTAATAATTAAATTTTATATCATGACTGGAGGAGGTGCCACTGGGTACTGTTCCCTCTCATGACATTTTAAAAAGTAATCCACTTTACTCACTGGTTGTCATTTTCAACAAACGGTGTGTATAAAGATAAGCAGTTTTTAAAAAAAATTAGTACTTCAGTTTCATTCTTGTAAAAACAAAAAGAATCAATTTTTAGAGGTTTTTTGTTTTCATACTTTTTTATTACTGGAATAACCAGGTCATATTCAAAAGATTTTTTTAATGAATTTTTATAATTTTGATTCTATCTATGAATTTTGTGTTATTTATATTCATATTATCATGTATACAATGAAAGTATAGTCTGAAGTGTAATGATTACACAGGGCATCAGTGATCTTGTGGCCCAGTTTTTCAGCATATTATGGGTATTTAAGTCAAATTCAATTATGATAATTCAAGTTTTCTAAAAATGAGCAAATATCAGCTGAATTGACCCCAGTTTTTGAAGTACAGGATTTTCATATTCTATATTTTAAAAAAGAAAAACTTATTATTTTGGGTGGGTAGGAACATTTTTTGAACCAAAATATTGTCATTTGTTTATTTAGAGCCTGATAAGAAAAAGAGTATGTGTTTTAAAACATCTAACAAGTTTTTTTTGGATATATATATATACACACACACACACAATGTAGATTGGAAAGCTCAAAATGTGTTATTTATTTAACAAAATACATAAAAAAAACTTTTTATTTTGCAATAGGAACAGTCTTATGAATGGGCATTAAATAGGATTGATCTTACTATTACAAAAATAAATCCGTTTTTTATATGATAGTCTAGGACATGCTTGGTCATGACAATCCCTTTGCAAGGTCAAGCAATAGTCAGCC
Source organism: Halyomorpha halys (assembly GCF_000696795.3). NCBI lineage: Eukaryota > Metazoa > Arthropoda > Insecta > Hemiptera > Pentatomidae > Halyomorpha > Halyomorpha halys. The sequence goes on from NW_027114004.1 coordinate 32,713, forward strand.
ATCATATCTGTTTCTTCCCTGACGTTGAGATCTCTCGTCCATTATTTTGATATCCTGGTGGGATTGTTTCTTTTCTTGGTTGAAGTCGTCAAGAAATCTATCGTAATGGCTTTTCAAAACATATACTTTAATACTCATATTAGCTCCAAGTTTTTTTTAAATTCTGAAGCATTTTTGTGACTATTTTATAATATTCTGCTGCTTTGTGGTTCCCTTAAAAATTGTTAACGACTGATATAATACCTCTAATCCAATCCAATTTAAGTCACAGAATTTTTAAAATATTTGTCCTTATTAAGATTATAGATTTGTGGTCCATCAAAAGGCTTTCTTTCAATTTTTTCAAACTGATGCTAGAAAATTATTTACAGGTATATTTTAAACATTCATCATTCTTGTTTAAAACATTTTCAAGTGCAGTAAATATTGATATAGGCCAATCTTGGTACAAAGTCAGTGGTTTAGCCAATTGTACATTTGGGTAACATGAAAGCACTTTTTTTATCGACTCATACCATTTACATTGACAACTGTTTAATTCAGATATTCCCTGGGCTTATTGTAATACAATTTTGGGGGATATTGTCTGAATTAATTATATTCCCTGTGGTGATTGTAATACAATATTGGGGGATATTGTCCAAATTAATTATAATTGATTGGTAAGTTGGTAAAAGTGATTAGTGGACTGTATTTATTATGGATTCAAAATAAATTAAGCATGGTGAAAAAAGAAAAGAAAACCTCTATTCTTAAATGAGTAATACATTAAAACTGATTATATGTGGAGTTTAGCCAAAAGGGTGTAAAGATATGTTAACATTGTTAATAAATAAAATTTTGCTGTTTATTGGATTGGGATAATATAGAATGATACAACTTTACTCGGCTGATGATTGATTAGGAACTAATAAAATAAATATAAGAAGATGGTCAGGGTTGTGGACAAAAAAAGAACAAATAGCTTATAACTATTTTAATGTCTGATGTTTCGCCCCACTTTGCAGGGCTTCATCAGGGCTAAAAAGGTACAAAAAAAAAACTGAGAATATTACAGCAATTAGATACAATTAGGTAATTTAAGCTAGGATAAATATTATGTAAAAATAAAGTGATAAGAAATTACATATAAATAAAAAGAAAGAAGACATAAAATAGTATCAATATAAAATAAACTTGAATAAACAATGATAAGAATAAAAAATAAGTAACTATGGCAAGAGTAAACATTTTAAAAATACATAAAATGTACAGTTAAAAAAGTACAGGAGATGTACGTAAAACAAAAAACAATACGGGGAAAAAGAAATTAGAGATTAAATAAACGTCTTGAAAGAATAAATATAAATAATAATAATAATAATGGTATTAAATGATAATAAATGAGGAAAGAACAAATCAGGACCACCTACCTGTTCAAAGCGAATGGTTGAACAGAAGGCGACAATAAAGCGGAAGTGGGGAGGAGGTGGCCAGCCGTTTAACGGCTATATTTCTATTTCAAATACGTTGCGCATACAGGAAGTAGTCATAAAGATATGAAGAAGAATGAAAAATAATAAGAGAAAGATACAGAAATATGATAATAATAATATGAATGGAATATGGCCCGGGTGCGGTCAAAAAAACACAAATAGTAAATAATTATACTATTTTTATTGAGCCAACGTTTCACCCCACGTTGGAGGGCTTCGTCAGGGCTAAAAAAGATTCAAACACTTGACATAGTTACAAAAAAAACAAAAAACATAAGTGGAACATAACAGAGGTATACAATGAAAAGTAAAATATAATAAGAAAAATTAAAGGTTGTAAACAGTAAATGAAAAGGGTAATAGTAACAGATGGATAAGAGATAAAATAAGAGAAGAAATATTAAAGAAAGTACAAATTAAGAGATGAAAAAAGAAAAGAATAAAATCAAATGATCAGACAGAATTCATACCAGTTATGATGGAAGTCAAAGACAGACTGAGCCGTTTGTAATGGGAGGAGTGGGGATGGCAGTAAGCACACCACAATAACGGAAATAATTTTAAAGTAAACATAGTAAAAAAAAAAACGTTGGCTCAATAAAAATAGTATAATTATTTACTATTTGAGTTTTTTTTTACCGCACCCGGACCATATTCCATTCCTCTATACACACAGTCAATCATCAATAATCTTCCGATTATAATAATTTTCTAATTTAGAAAAATTAGAATGATACATATCGTTACTAATAATATGTGTATATACTGAAGAAAATATAGTTATGGTAGTTAATACCATACAGGATATAATAACAATGATTGTAAAAGAAGTAAATAATAATAAGTAAAAGTAAGTGAAGAGTATTAAAAAAAAAAATATACAAAGAAAAATAATTAGACAATGATAATAACTGTAGTTTTTATATATCATGAAAATAATCATTTATCTACACAGATAATAGTAATAGTAAAGATAACAGGAGTAACATGAATAATATAAAGTGAAATAAGGTAATTTAAAAATCGGAAGTGAAAGTTTACAAAATAAAATAAAAGTACAAGGTGAGATGTAAAAAGAAGTACATAAAAAGATTAAAAATAATTACTTAAAAATTACTTATAAGTAATAAAGTATAGAAATAAGTGAAAAATTGTGATAGAATGTTAACAATATAGGTGATGATAATGATTAGTGAAATAAGTTAATAGAAACATGTGAAGTAAAAGTTTACAAAAAAAACAATACAAAGTAAATGTGAAAGTTAATTATAAGATAGAGTTATATTAAACATAGATGAATAAATATAAGTGAATGGAGCGATAGATAATATAAGTGATAGAGAGATAACAAACAGGTGAAAAACAAAAGTATAATAGAAAAATGTGGTGATGATAATAAAATGAGCATAAAATTATTTCGTCTTAATTAAGTTTAATATATGGCTGTAGGTATGTGAGATACAGTTTTTATCGATTTTGTGGTTAACTGGAAGGGGTTCAAGATGAATATAAATGGATTCTGAGATGAGTCTCTTTTGGTAATTAGGAACAGTGGCTAAAATAGTGGTATGGTCAAAATCAAAAGCATGATTAAGTGTAAGGGCATGTTCTGAAAGTTTGGAAGCGGCTGAGTTGTGGGAAGTTATAGATAATTTATGTTGAGAGATACGTGATCTAAGATGGTTCTTAGTTTCGCCTATATATGAAGAATTACAGTTGGGGAAAGGAACAAGGAATCCGGTAAACAATGTTAGAGCGGTATTGGAGAGGAATAGGATCCTTAGTATTAGTAAAAAAGTAAGATAGTTTATTTTGAGACTCGAGTCCAAGATGTAGTGAAGGAATGGTTGATTTTAAGAACTTTTGTATGTTGTCAGTGAGAGAGGGGATATATGGAAGGGATCTATAAATAGAGAGAGTGGATGGTGGATGTAGAGAGTTTGGAGAAGGAGAAGTAGGCGTAGAACAGTTGATGTAAGAGTTTAAAAGTTTGTTTATGATGTGAAGGGGAAAATTATTTGAAAGCAAGATAGTCTTAATACGGTGAACATTTGTGTAGTGGTATTGGGGATCAGATAAGGAAAGGCAATGGTATATGAGATTTTTGGCAGTTGATTTTTGATGGTGGAGGTGCTGGGAAAAGTAGTTTAGTAGTCTACCGGAGTAAGTGGGTTTGTTATACCAGTCAGTGGACAAGGAGCCATCATTATACTTTATAATAAGGAGGTTGAGAAAGGGGAGGGAAGAGTTTGTTTCGGTTTCGAAGGTGAAATAAAGGCGAGGGTGGTAAGAGTTAAAAGAAGAAAGGATATAAGGGATTTTATCAGGATTTAGAATGAGAAAAAGGTCGTCTACATATTTTTTGATAAATAAAATATCGTTATGGAATAAAGGGATGAAGAAATCAAGGAGGTCATTAAGCACAATGTTAGAGAGATCGTGTGTGAGAGAGTTTCCCATGGTGAGACCTGATGTTTGATGAAAGAACTTTCCCTGAAAAGTGAGATATCCGGATTTGTAACACAGTTCAAGTGATTCAAGATAGGAGGCTAAGTTAAGAGTGGTATGTGGTTCTATTGTAGTCCAGTAACTAATAAAGGTTTCTATGAACATTGTTCTTCTGTTTCTTCTCTCCTCTCAGTCTCTCCTGTTTTCTGGCCCTTCCTTCACCTGGGTGAGGTGTTGAACTTCTCACTCATACTGAGTTGACTAAGCACAAGCCAAAATTCTGTTGCTCAGAGTCTTTGTCTACTGTGTACTTTGTTCAGACTTGGGTCAAGTACCCCTCCTAGTTCACAGGTTTGCCAATAATTGGCAGGAGCTTGGTCTCCTCTTTAAATAATCAATTATAATGGACAGTTATGAATCAACTCTTTGTCTCTTATTGGAATTTAATTATGTCTCCACAAAGCTTTTACACTCTTTAATTAGCATCAAATATGTATCCTGCTGTCAAAGTTGTTTTCCTAAATATGCTTGATAAGCTTGTTTTACAAAGTCATTTCTAATTCTTTTTTGTTTTTCTTTACATAACTTCCCATATTTGTAGCAAAAAGGGTCGAGATAGTTAACAGAAGATTTAAGCAAATTAATCATGTTTTTCCTCTTATAAATGTAATTTAGAAAAATAACTACAAATTTTATTGACACTTCTGTCTTTCTTTGGACTTATGAAAAATGTGTAAACAAAGCAAGGTGCTTTAAGGATTATTATACCTAATTAAACATGACAAGAGATTTGTTAACAAAAACAATTTTTGTTTTTGACGGATCCATTTATAATGAGAACCTAGTTGTTTTTTTATTTAAAAAAAATCAAATACCAATTTGAGCAGAGTAACTATATGTTGTATACTCTAATACATTAATTTATTTAGATTTCACTTCTTACCAACCCCACAAAAAAAAAAAAAATAAATAAATAAAAGTTTTACTTCAGTTTGTAATAACCAAGGTCCGGATTTTTATGCCATAAAAAAAAAAACCCAGATTATGTCATATATTGTGCAATAAAAACCTGTAAAATATGCAGTAAAAAAATAATAAAATATACTGATAAACATCTCTAAGTATACAGTAAGAATGCTCTTAAATATACTAATATGACTACAAAAGGTCTTGAATAAAGAAAAGAAATATCAGAAGGGTTCAAAAATTTAAAAAAATTGTTTTTCTTATTTTCATAATCCAAAATATGTAAGTTATTAAAATGTCTTATAAACATAACAATTAAAAACATAATATGACATGCTTTCTAAACTAAAATAATAAAACTTACAATTAGTAACCCAAAAGAGAAACAATAATCATAGGATTTAAAGAATAGCTAAAATAGCTAATTGATGATTATTAAGTAAGAAATAAACCAAATACAAATTAATAGACAAATAATAAGAAACCAAAATATACATAAATGTAAGTAAACAAGAAACATACATAATATGAAAAAATATTTAAAATATGAAAGTTTTGTTTAAGATCTTAAAAAAAAAAAAAAGTAAGTGATTATGATATAGAAAAACTGAGAGGTCAATTTAGTTAAGTAATTCCATTCAAAATCATATTATTTATCACTATGTGTACTTACAGTTATTTTATTCTTCTTGGTTAGCATATTAAAATAATAATGCATTTAAAATTTCGAGGGATTGTGTAATTGGCAAGGCAATTTTTCTTAATATCTAAAAACTATCCCTGGTCAAGTTGCATGGTTAACAGGAAGAAAAATAATAGATATCACTTGTGTGATATGATGATCGATCTGTGATTTTCGTTTGCTCAAAATATGTTTTGACCAATTGTTGCAATACACTATTTTTCCATCAATTGTAAAAACCGTTTTATCTTAGGTTTTTGATGGGTCAATCCAAGGTTTTAACTTTTAACTTACTTTTGGCATTTTAAAAATAATAAATATTACTACCCGTATTTCTGAAATGATATTTTCACAATTATGAAAGAGAAATTGATTGCATAAATTCAATGTTTTTATCAATTTAAAAATAAAAATATTTTCTTATTTTTCAGTTTTAGCTTCCAAAGATCCATTTTTTTTTTTTGTGTGCAGTTTTCTTCAATATTGATTTATAGGGTTCTTTTACAATAATATTAACAAGTCTGCCATTCAATAGACCCTTTCTTGAGAATTCCTTGCTAAGCTTTATGTATGACATGCTATGCAAAGTAAACAGTAGTTATTAACCCCTTAAAGGCTTAATTACATCAAATATTAACCTTTAAGGGATTTATGAGTGCATTCATATGCAGTTAAATGATATGTCCAATATCAACAAGATATGCCTCCATACACTCCAAGTGAACTTGTTAATGTTATTGTTGGGCATTAAGATGTTACACTTGCCTATATCTATGATGGTAGAAAAAGCTATCTTTTAAAATATCATCTTATACCTTATTATTATTTATATTAAAGTTGGTGTTAATGTTGTTAAATTAGTAAACATTTTGAATTGATACAGTCCATTTCTATCTCAAAGTTGTGGAGAATTGTTTCAGCAAGTAGATCTTCGCATTTTTTAGAAAAAATACTACACCTACTTAAAGCAAATATTTTTTTAATATTATATTTTTTTTAAATATTTGTAAATATTTTTATACTTTTTAATATTTTGAATTGGAAGATGAAAAAATGACTTAAAAAGTATTGATCAATCTCCAAGTTTCCAGTTTATGAAAGTTTCTGAAAAATAATAACAGCATTGAGAATACCAGATTCTAAAATAGCATAAATACTTAAGTTTTGAAGATTTAAAAATTTGTCTTTCAGACATAACTTTTAATGATTATGAATGAGAGCATTAAAAAATAGTTATCTCTAAAATCCAATATTTTTCTGAGCATCAGCTGCATGTATCACAACCAAGTTAAAAAGCAATAGTAGTTGTTGAAACTGAATAAGTAGACCTACAATGTTTTCCTCTGACATTTTTTTATTATTAGATTGTCGATTTGGCAGTGATAAGTATTTGAACTGATGGTTATTAGACAACATATATACTATAACGTATATAATTTAACTGTATTATTTTGGGTTTATGTATGAAGTGTTAAACTGTTGTTATAATCTATAGGCAGATTGTAATAATACTTATCAATAAATAAAGTAATTATCTGTCAACCTTAAAAAAAAAAATCTATAGAACAACAGCTTGGAGAGTGATCAGTCAAAATAAAACACATTATTTATTATTTAATGTTTGTTAATGTCTTGACCCACTGTGTTGGCCTTCATGAAATGTTAACTATGTGTGGAAATTTTGTATGCATATATTAAGAAGAAAATAATAGTTATGCATGAGAATGAAAATAAATATATACTATAAAAAGTAACATTGTAAATCAAGGAAAATAATAAAGCTCATGAAATCACCCAAATAGAAAAATCGGGCAAAACAGAGTAATTAAAATAACCTTATTAGGATACATATGTTATAAATGATAAGGCTAAATGGTTTAAAAATTCTACAAACATTATGTTTAAACTTTATTATATTTATTATAAACCTAATTATATTAATTCTTTTTTCTTCTAAAATGTTTGCCCAAATATATCAAAAATAAATGTTTTGGCATGCACTTTATAAATAAAAAGTTAGGTCTTTACACCCCTTAAATATGGTTAAAAGACTTCTAAAAAAATAAATGTTCTTAAACCTTTATTATTCTCTGTTTTGGTGTAGTAAATTCAGGAATTTTACTTTATTGCACCATTAATGAAGAAATTGGTTTCTTCCATCTTTTACAATTGTTTGAAGTTTTGATTTGTGTTCATTTCATGTTTGTTGACTATTAAAACATATTTTTCAGTCTCTTTGCTCAAGCCAGGAACGTCTTCATCAATTACCTAATATTCCAACTAATGATGAGCTTCATATATTAATAAGGCACTTTTCTTCAAACGAAAGTGCCGAAGATGAAGGTAGAAAAAGCCCATTTAATCGTCCACGTTCCAGGAGTTTAAGGTTTTTTTTTGTTTTTTTTTAAATTTATAATGAAACAGTATGGATAAGTTATACTGTAATCGCATAAATGTGTGTGTACATGTATGCATGTAAGCAAGTGTGTGTGTACATGTTTATGTATTAATTAGCCTAATTAATCAATCAACACCAATCATAATAGACTCCTGTTATTGTATGTACTTTTTAATGTATTACTAGTGCTAAAACTTTTATTGGTGGAGAAACTAGTCCAACTAATGATTGCTTTTTGTACTAGGTCATTTCAAAAAGTTTTTGTTGTTTTTTGTACTAGGTCATTTCAAAAAGGTTTTTGTGTATAAAATAAGTTTTATTTAAATTTTGTGTAAAATCTACACTTAAAAATTATTTTTTAAAATATAGACTCTCATTGTCAGTTACTTTATTCTGCATTTTTGCCATACACATCTTGATTTGACATACTTATTGTTTTCAAAGTGAGTGCTTTTCAAGAAATTTGTCAGTCAGATGGTTCAATGCTGCTTACTTTTTTTTGGAACCAGCTCAAAGTGTAAAACCTCTCTGAAGGGTAACCTGATCTAAGCTCACCTCAAAAGCTGTTGTTCCCAGAATTGAACCATCTGAATCAAATGGCTGTTGTGTTACAATGTACCATTTTTTACTTTCCACTGCTCAAATTTCCTTGTCTGCTCTGTTCCCACTTTGTATTTTATTCCATTAGTGTCTAAAACGATTACAAATGACAATAATTTTCTCTTATATTTTGGTGTAATAAAATGAATTGAAAGGAAGAAACAGTCGGCATTCATAATTGAATAAAGATGAGAAGATAGTTGACCGTGGATAATAAATATGAGAAGATTGTTGGGGATGCGGTCATAGAATAACATAAATAAGTTTTTAACTTATTTGTATTATATTATACTGTTTGAGTGTAATGAGGATTAAAAGGTATACCTTAATATCTGCAATGAATTAATACACACTAATTATTTTTTAACGCACATCCAATTTTTTTTATCAACCTCATTTTGTTTTCATTTTGGGCTACCCAGAGGTTGACCAGTCCTAACCAGATTTTTAATAGTCATGATTCTTGTGTGAAACAAGTCATGAAATGCATATTAATAATAGTGGTGCCAGAAATTTAAACTCTGTGGAGTATGGGGTAATAAAAAAAATGATCGTTCATTATGCGAATGACTTATCATTCAGCGAATGATTCTTTTACATGAAGTTTAACAATTAATACAGTACAATAGGAATAAGCAATATAGGAATGTTCTTATCTATCATAATTTTTTCTTTTCTTTTTCCTTAAGGGAAAAAATAGAAGTAATTGAGCCCTGCATATACATACGTATATATATACAAAATGATTTGGAGAAAAATCCCCACTTTTGCACCCACCCCCATTTACCATTTTTCCCCAAAATAAGGGGGGGTATATATATATATGCATTATTCTTGAAATTTAGTAATATATCTGTCTATGATTTTAGGTGAGAAATTGTTTGTTTTATGTCTTGCTTTAACTTTTTTGAATCTTATTTTTTTTTAGCAGTCCCAGTCGTTCACCTATTATGGATAATGATATAGTGATGATGAACATGCTTTACAAAGAACGTTTTCCCAAGGTTTTAAATTTAAAGTTAATACTATTTAATGTATAATTATTAACTTTAGCTTTTATTGAAATTTGACATAAATTTCTTTTCAGGCAACTAGACAAATGGAGGAACGATTAAAAAGCTTCATTTTAGAAAATAAACATATTGATTGTAATGATTTAGATGCTCTACCTATAATTAGATTTGTTCATCATCAAGTAATAGAAATAGCTCGTGATTGTTTAAATAAATCAGAAGAAAAATTAATCACAAGGAGATATTTTTATGAAATGTCAGGAAATCTAGAGAGACTTTTGAATGAGGTATGCTAATTTTATACTGTGTGTTCGGTCTAAGTTATAAACTGTAGAGTTCTTGCTGTCAAGGATTTTGTTATTTTAGTTGTTGGAGATGCACATAATGTTCTAAAAAATTTTGTGGATTACCAGGATGAATAAATTTTTTTTTCAGTTTATAAAGATTAGAAAAAAAATATGTAAAAAGAATATGTATATGTAAACATTTTTTTTAAATGCACTTTTTACATAATTTAATCCTGACCTCCCGGATTAAAATAAAATTTTTTGTTAGTATAACAGAAAGAAACAGGCAGAATATTGGTTTGTCCCAATCTCTTCACATAGTTAGCCTTGCAAGTTACTGGAAAACCTATTCTTAAATATAGAATTATTGTTGGCATACTAGCCATTTTACTCCTCTCTACTATCATGAAGATGGCTTACTTAGCTTGGCTTAAACATTGGCCATTTCAGTAAAGGAAAAATAGATAAAATAAACGACAAAACTTGTACATTCCAGAAACTTTAGTTACAATTCGTCTTAGTTGTAAGAACTGAGATCTGCAGAATCCACCCAAATTTCAGGAAAGGACAACCTCAATTGGACTTCAATTTTTTGGGCAAAATTTATGTTCCCCTGTTTTTCTTTTTTATTGCTGTCCAAGGCTGTTAGGTGCATGAATTTCTGCTACTTGGGTTAATGGCTATGTTACAAAATGCTCCCCATTGCCTTATGAAATAAGACAGTATTTTCTGTTTCCAGGGCATCCTTAGCTGATATTAATCTTTCTTCCAAAACAACCGTTTTACAAATCTGGTGTCCTTAATTAAGTGTCATAATCAGGATATACATTCATTTTTCACTTGCAGAACATTTGTGTTATCAAAAACAAGAACACAACCAAAGCTGTCAGCTAGGTGGTCAAAACTTTATAATTAGTTTTCACATCTTTGCAACTTTACCAATACAATCCTGGAAAACACAACTTGAAATTCATATTAGATGTAAGTGCTAAACGTGCTTAATACCAATGAAGTCTATAGTTTCTGGTACTTTTTTGTTTACCTTCTATCTGGCTATTTTTGGCATATGGGACGGGACGGTTATCCTCATACTGGTTACCAACCTGTTTTAAGCAGAGTAAGAAGACCAAGTTTTGATTCTGTGGGGGTCACCATAGATACAATAAAGGTCAACCCGCCCAGGCTAGATACTAACTGGCTTCGTTTTTGACTCTATATTTCTTAACATACTGGCCACCACTATCTCAACAGTGTTTAGGGTACTATCAAGTAGGTACTAGGGAAGTGCTCCAAAACTGTATTAAGAGTGGCAAAATTCAAAATTACCTAACAACCCCACCAAAATAGGTTTGGAAAATTGACGTTTCTACCAGGTCATTCAAAAAGTCCTGTCGTTTTTTTGGGGGAAATTATAAATAAATAAATATTTTCAAATAATCACCTTTATTCATCAAA
>NW_027114004.1:45212-52588 GCF_000696795.3 Halyomorpha halys
AAAACGACAGGACTTTTTGAATGCCCTGGTAAATACCACTTATACAATGTTTTGAGTATAATGGCCTCTTAGAGGAAATATTTCACCTAAGTTTTCTGAGTTTGAAGTAGGCTCTCAAATCTTAAATTTCATTATTTTTTTGATTTTTGAAATATTTAAAGGAGTGACTTCCTCTCCTTAACATTCTCCATGACGAAATCCTTCAGACTAAATGTAGCATTTATTTCTTTATGCTTAAATAACATCATTCAGGAAAATATTTTGATTTTTCTTTCATTTATCTAAAATTGGCCACAACTTTGAAAATATTGATTATCATCATGGGAGTAGTTTCATTCCATTAAGATAACTGTATCTCACTTCGCTTATTTTGAACAAATTATATTTGCAAATATTCTATCCCCTTATTTCAGGGGAGGTTTCCCCCTAAAATTTGGGCATTCTCTGCTTTCAATTCCTACTACCAAGACGAAGTTATGATAAAGTTTACTAATTGTACATATTTTGTTGTTTATTTTCTGGTTGTGGTCTGGAAAAACAGCAATGGAAAAAATAGGGCAACTATTTGCAAAGAGTTGATGTTTCGACCCACATTACAAGTCTTTATCAGTAATAAAAGAAAAAGATAAAGAGTAGGTGAAACTAGTTTAGGAATAAAAAAGTAACAAATATAAAACTGATGTAAAGGTAAGTGTGTAAAAAGGCATTTATATGAAAGTCTGATTTTAAAATAAAACAGAAATATTGTGAAAATTAATTGATAAATTAATAATGCTGTGGAATAATGGTTGTGTTGTATTATGTGTTAATAATACTTATGTTGATGATGGCTTGGTCCTCCACCTCGACCATGGTCAGTTATTTATTACTTTATTTGTTCAGTCTGTACCTGTCAGCTCTTTACTCATTGTTAAGTCAGTTATAGTCCAAGGGCCCAAGAGGAGAAAAAAGTCAGTAATTTCACACCAATTTTTGATTACTTTAATGAAAACTATGTATATTTAGTAGTCAAAATTGGTAGGTCTGCTAAGTAGAGTTAGAGGGAATGAAAAATGGCTTCTGTTTCAAAATGTTAAAAAAAAAAAAATTAATTTTTCATTCGAAAAACTGTCATCAAAATATAGTGAAAGAGAACATACACTGGATTCTGGAGCGAGATTCCACTACATCAGCTGCCAGGATAATAGAATAGGTCGCATCAACTTCCAATATTACCTAAAGTTTACAAACAGTAAGAAGTATTATTCACAAATATAATTATCATGGTACGGTTAAAAAGGAAAAACCTTTTATTACCAAGACGAACAGTGAAAAATGGCTCAAGTTTGCCAAATCATTTGTTAATAAAGACTTATAATTCTGGAAAGAATTAATTTTTTCAGAGGGAAGTAAATTAAATATTTTCGACTCTGATGGCTGCAAGTACGTTTCGGCGAAAACCTAATAACTAGTTTCTACAACATGAGAGGTGGCCCACTGTAAAACATGGAGGCGGAAGTGTCCAAGTTTGGGGTTACACGTCATGGAATAGTACAGTAAACTTGGCATTTATTGATAGTATTATAAATGCCGAAAAATATGTCAACATTTTGTGGCATAATTAAACAGTAGTGCCAATAAGTTGGGGATAAAAGATACTTTTATCTTCCAACAAGACAATGATCCCTAGCTTACTGCTAATAAAACGAAAGTGTAGATGTACAATGTTCCAAGGCAAATTAAAAGATCACCATAGTACCTGGACATTAATGTTACAGAACACCTTTGGTATTTGTTAGACCTGAAAATAAGAAAAAATAAAATTTGTTTGAAAGTGTACTAAAGGAAACTTTGTATGAGAAATGGTGTAAAATTGGTCAAGAAGTAACACAAAATCTTGTTTTGTCAAGGCCAAGATAATGAAAAAAATATTAGTGGCATCCAGTTTTAATCTATAAAATATTATGCTCATAATTAAAAGTGCGAATACTTTTTTGACTTTCTAAAAAGAATTTTTTCTTGTTTTTTAATTTTTAATATTTATTTTACAATTATGTGTATTTATGAATAATTTATTAAATAAGAATGTTTAAAAATAAAATTTTTGTTTTTTTAAAATGGAGCATAAAAAAAAAAATTAAGTGTGGCTTTACTTATATGGCCCACTGTAATCAGCCAACAAAAATAAAAATAAATTCACCAACTACTGATTTTTCAGTTCATTTTTTATGAAATGTTGTTTTTAAAAAAGTACATCTCGGGAACTATTGAACATTATTTGTTCTATCAGGACTCATCTTTTAGCAAATTTACTACTACTACTAGTGTGGCTCTACAATCCGGTGTTGAATCCTGGCCTCCTCCAGCAGCTTCCGCCAATTGTCTCTGTCTCTTGCAGCCGCCCTCCAATTCCGAAGCCCCAGCATATTTGTTGCATCAGCAGCAACACCATCAGCCCATCGCAGCTTTTGTCTTCCTCTTCTCCTGGTACCATGGATTGGCTCCATCAGTAATTGTCTTGGTGGAGCCTCACTGCCCATTCTAACGACATGTCCTGCCCATCTCAGTCTTGAAATTTTCATCACTTGAACTATGTCGGGCTCCTTAAACATAGTGTACAGCTCCTGGTTTTTCCTTCTTTTCCACTCTCCTCCGATGAGAACACCACCATATAAACGTCTGTGGATTCTTCTTTCAAAGACCAGGAGTTCCTGTTCACAAGCCCGGGAGGTAGTCCAAGTTTTACAACCATACAGCAAGACTGGGCGCACTATCGTCTTATAAGGACAAAGCTTTGATTTTCTGGAAAGAGCTCCACTCCAGAACTGCCTTGCCATAGAAAAGTAGCACCGATTTGCCGCTATGATCCTACACCGATTCTCTTGTTGAGGTTTGTTTTCGTAAGTTACCAATAAGCCAAGATTAGAAAATTTACTTTACTTTAAATGATGTTATATTAGGTTTTCTAATGTAATTGGTAGTTTTAAAGATACGGAGCTCCAAATGAAAAATTAATTTTTTTAATGTTTTGAAATAGATACCATTTTTCATTCCCCTAACTATACTTGGTATACTTAACAATTTGAATACTAACTATACATAGTATTCATTAAAGTAATAAAATTTTGGGGTGAAATAACTGACTTCTTTTTCCACTGGGTTCTCGTATTTTTATTATATCTTCTTGATTTTTATTTTTATATTTCTTACGACTTCTATTTTATTTTTGTCAGTTTTTCATTGAACGTTAACAATACACATATACAATTTATGTGAATATTGGGATGTGTATAATGGACCATGTATATAATACTTCTTGTACACCAACATGTTAGTTTTATATTTATGTTACTTTTATACCTCTACTGTATCTTCACCTACTCAGTATCCTTTTCTTTTAACCCTCACCGACTTGTAGTGTAGTTTGAAATGTTGGCTTTTAATAGGTAGTTGGCACTATTTTTTAATTGTTCATTTCTTCTGACTACAACCCAGACCATCTCCTTGATTCACATACAGTAAACCTTCAGTATATAATATGAAATTAATATTTGGATTATGCTTTGTAAGGAAGTTCCATCCATTGTCTTGTGAAGCAAGGCAAGGTGTAAGTAATTTCATCTGCCATAATGGTGGGTGAGAGGTCTTCACTCTGCGATGTCTGTTTGACATAAGTAAAAGATACTTGGGCTTTTTCATCCACCTAGAATATGAATAGAATATGATAATGGTTAATTACAGAAACTTCAATTTCTACTTATTATCTAAATACTGTCTTATTTACTAGTTCAAATTTTATGAGCTAAGTCCAATCAGGTTTAAATGATGCAATAATTCAATAAATAACTTCATTCCATAAATAATCAAATTAGATTTTAAATAATGATCAGTTAATAGTTGAACATGGATATTATATGAGGAGAAGATGGTTAGGGATGCGGTTAGTGAAGAACACAAATAAGTAAAAACTTATTTATTAGTGCCAGTGTATCTGAGTAGTATTGAGGAAAATGTATATTGCAGTATTATAAGAATATAAAAATAGTTTGAGGATATATTAATATTAAAATTAATAATGAAGGAAGGCAAATAAAATAATATAGATATGAAATCAAGTTAGTAAATACATGTAAAAATTAAAAATTATTTAAAATTGAATTTATATACATAAAAAAAATAAAATGATAAAGAAAAAAATGTAAATATGATTAATTAAATATACAAATAGAGTAACAGAATTAAAGAAGTACATATAAAGTTATATAAGTTAAAAGTAGTAAATAATACAATTAATAGTATTTAGATGTGTTGGATAAATCGATTCGAAGAAAACGTCCAGAACTGGCAAATCGAATGGGTGTCGTCTTCCATCATGACGACGCTAGGCCCCACACTTCGTTAGTCACCTGCAATAAATTGTTAGCCCTTGGATGGAATCTTTTGCCCCACCCTCCCTATTCACTGGACCTTGCTCCTAGTGACTACCATTTATTCCGGTCTCTATAAAATTCCTTAAGTGGAAAACGGTTTGAAAACGAACAGGGTGTCAGGGAGCACCTTGATCACTTTTTTGCTAATAAACCACAGACATTCTATGAACAGGGTATTATTCAGCTGTTGGAGAGATGGGGTAAGGTAATTGAAAATAATGTACATTACATTGTAAATTGAAATAAATATACTTAGTTTTCTTTCACCCAAAAAAACTGAAAGGACTTATTTCCCAACACTATATATTGCTGCAGGTACCTCTCTCTATATACATTGGATGATGGGCCCTGGGGAAAAAGATGGTATAGGCTGTTAAATATATATTGTTTACAGACACTGCAGATTTCTTCATCTTATTCTTTTTTCAGATTTCTTTATGTTATTGATATTTGAGGGAAACTTATGGAAACGGCACTAATTAATAAGTTTTTACTTATTGGTGATCTTCACTAGCTGCACACACAATCATCTTCTCCTTATGTAGATTTTAAATATTTAAATAAAAATGTACTGATATTTTGTTAGTAATTTATGTTTATATAAAGAAATAAAGTATAATTAAAAACTACATTCATAGAATTAATCTTAAAATATTTAGTTGTTCATTTGTTATTGTATATTCAAATGATTGTTTCACAATTGTTTGTTTTGTTAATTTAGACATTAGAAAAATCTTCTGAAGCAGCTGCACAATTAACTGGTCTGATTCGACGCTTACTCTTGATTATTTCTCGTCCAGCTAGGTTGCTAGAGTGTCTTGAATTTGATCCAGAAGAATTTTATCATTTGCTAGAGCAAGCTGAAGGACAAGCTAAGATTTGTCAAGGAATAAAGGATGATATTCCACAGTATATAATCAATAAGCTTGGTCTCAATCGTGATCCAATTGAAGGTTTGTTTGTTAAATAGTAATGTAATTGTTTTCAAGTGATTTGGCAAGTTGTTTCTGTTAGTCATAGAGTCCTTTAGAGTGGCATCGCCCTTTATTAGTTATTGTTTGTGTGTGAAACCACTACCATTTATTAGAAGCCCAAGTGTTTAATGTTGGATAAAACAGTTAGTGATTTCTTAATTTGTAATTGTACTATGCTAAAATATGATTTTCTTTTCTTTTCTTTTTTAATTAATCTGTTTTTTATTAGTTGCATGCTTTAAATAAGTTTTTTTTTTCTATTACACTTATGTTCAATTTTAGAATTATTAATTGCCTAAGATTGTTTTGTAGTTATGTATCCTATTAGTTTCTTATAGTTTAAGGAATTAATGATCTACTTCGAGCTATTTAAAATTTATCAGTGGGCCCCTGGAATAGCAATAAGGTTGGTTTGAATACTTTTTAATTTATAATAGACAATTAAAAGGGAAAAAAATAATGAATCTAAGAGAAATTCTTTAAATTTTTGTAAAAAGCAGTACTAATTCAAATTTTTGGATTATTGGAAATCATTTGTAATAATATCTTTATAAAGTCCAAATTTTTTTTTTTAATAGCTTATGACTTTGTATAGATTCTTTATTATAATAATTCCATCATCTCACTAAGTGTTTTTCTGACATGGGCTCGCTTTTTAAATTTTAATAATTTAAATCAAAAATATGCTTCATTTTAAAAATATTAATAAATACTCTACTAATCTTTAAGTAATTATTATGATGGTATAGATGCTAATTTTATTCAATGAAAACCTATGTATTCACTATGTATATGGCAATCTCTGTAATAGAGTAAATAGTATCTTTCACTGTGAATAATTAAAACATAGATTGATTCCTTGGATCCCTGAGGATTTTTTCTGAAGAAGCTGTGATGATCAATTACAGTTAGCTAAGGGTCCAGGAGTGCCTGGTTTTTTAGCTATGTAAGTTCAATTCTCTCCTGTATCAGTTGATAATATCGTATAGCAATCCTGCAAAATGAATCTTGACACTAGGCCCTTAACAGGGTCTACTCAGCCAGCCTCCTGAGAACAATTGAGTAGCTATATGAATATAAGAACAAAGGTTGTTCTGTCCTTTAAATTGAAATTAAGTTTTTAAAGTATCACTTATCTGTCTCGCTAGCTAACTTCATCATACTGACATCGAATATGATAGCCATTAATACAATTATATTTCACCGATTGATTGATCAAAATTTATTTGAAACATACTGATAAAAGAACATGTGGTCAACCAGTGATACAGATTGTACAAATTTTTTATGAAAGTGCTGATAAAGAGATTTAGAACCTTTAATGTAGATTAAGAAACGATTCCAAGGTATTTTAATGCCTACAGGTAAAATGTTTGTTTCAAAAGTTGAGGTATTATTTTTGGAAAATAGGAAAAAATGGAGCATTGTTTTTGGTGGATTATGAATCCTAGGAGAGTTTAGGTTTCTAGTTTGTATAAAGGCATTTCTTAAAAAAACTGGTGAATAAATTTTGTTGGATACTGGTACATGCAGACATTGTGGGTAACAAAGTTACAGACCAGCAGGTATTGTCACTACCTAATACAGTTAAAACTATATTCTGGACCAATGTGTGAAACTATGAATTTGCGTAGATATATACATAACCTTGTCACTATTAAGCCTGTCCATTTTATGAAATTCATCTTTCATGTTTGTTTTGTATTTCTGCATTTTATTGCTATTATGTTACTCAGATTTTGTATTTTTATGAACTTTTTTTTTATTTCTTAAGTAAGCTTAGATTTATATCAGGTATATGTTACATTTTGATAAAATGTCCAGGTATTTTTTCCAAGGACTTCCGTTAATCCTTTCGAATATTCTGTTATTTTCATGACATCCTTAAAAAAATCTAATAAATTTTGGTTTACGTTAAGTTATTTTATTTAAAGTCATAATTAGTATTGTTATACTACAGTTTAAATGTATGTTTTGTTTATTTTTAATTATA
>NW_027114004.1:52968-60067 GCF_000696795.3 Halyomorpha halys
AATGTGTAAGTAAAGCATGATTATTTATTGGTCATCATTTCATAAAATTTTTATTGCCACACATCAAAAATAAATTACGTTGTCAACGATTTTCCAAACCCAAAGAAGTGGTTAATGCATTCAAAATGCGTGTTTTGGAGTTACTTCAATCGAAGTGGAAAAAGTGCTTTGAAAATCAGTTCAAACCCATAAAAAGTGTATTGATCATCTTGAAGAATATTTTGAAAAACAGTAAAATCAATTTTGATTATAACTATCTGTTTTTTTCATTATTAGGCCAGAAATGTGAATAGCTGCCCTCTTATATGCATCCTAATGGTATATCCAACTTTGCTTAGCGAGTTTAATTTTGAAGAGATATTAATTTGTGGAGGTGAAAAAAACCATGAGATACCTAAAGCAATATGAATACCTAGTATTATTTTGTTCTAGTTTTGCCCTCGTATCTATTAGGTCTTTTCCCCTCAAAAGTGTTTCTAAAGTGGATTATCATATTTCCCAGATCACATGCTAATCCATAACTGTACTTAAACAATTCCTAAAATTCTGAGATTCCATTCCTCAGAATACCCGTCAGCTCCTAGTATCATCTCTTGTTTTCCCCCACTTCGACTACAGTTCCTTGGTCTATGGAGGGCTATCTGCAGGTCTGGAGTTGAGACTGAAGAGACTCATGAATTGCTTTGCAAGATTTATCTTCGGGTTTCCCAGGCACTCTCATGTCTCCTGTTGGTATACCGAGCTGAAGTGGCTCTATCCAACCCCCCGAAGGCAATACTTCTTTGGTGTTTTCCTATTCCAAGTTTTTAAAATTAAAAACCAACCTATATCCTTGATCTCCTCACTGTGTGATCATCCATTCATTAAAACCAGATCCCAACCAATTGATTTATATATGCCCTCCCAACCACCAACCTTTTCCTTTAGCAAATCCTTTGTCGTACATGAAACCTTCTTCTGGAATTCTCTTCCTATCTCCATTTGTCAATCCTCATCCATCCTTGCCTTTAAACAATACCTATTTCTTCACCTACTCCATGACCAAAACTCTGCATCATTGTGAGCTATGTATACAGCCATTATTGATTACTATTATAAATTATAATTTAACCTAAGGTTTTTATGTTATATCAACATGTACACTGAAACTTTTTCAAATGTCTGCCAGACAATTAACCTCAATTTGTGAACAATGTATTTATTCTTAGGGGACATTTGTCACAGAATAAAATGATTTTTACATTCATTCACTCAATAAGTCTCCTGTCTAACTAAGAAAAACAATTTTTTTTTTAGAAATTACACTTTATTCATCAACATACTCTCCTTCAAGAGTGATACATTCATTCCAACGCTCCTCTAACTTTTCGATGCCCTTCATGTAAAATGATTTGGCCTTTTCTCTCAAAATAGGCCTCAGTTTGGCAACCACCTCTTCATTTGAGCCAAATTTACCCAACATTCTCTGGAGCATCTTTTTCATGTCTGAAAAACGCCAGTAGTCACTGGGACCCAAATCTGGAGAGTATGGTGGGTTGGGAAGCAATTTAAAGCGTAATTCATCCAATTTAACCATTGTTTTCATTGACTTGTGACACGGGGCATTGTTCTGGTGAAACAGCACTTGTTTCTTTTGTACGTGGGGCCGTTTTTTCTTGATTTCTGCACTTAGTTAATCCAATAATGTCATGTAATATTCACTATTGATAGTTTTTCCTTTCTCAAGATTGTCGATGAACAAAATTCCATACACGTCCCAAAATATTTGATTGCTTTAGACGACTTTCACTAGCTGCTGTCCACTCAGCTGTTGATCTTTTTGAATTAAGCCTGTAGTAGTAGATTCATATTTCTTCCATTGTCACATTGCAAGAAATCCTTTTCATTTTGCTTAAACAGCGCTCTGAATCGTCAACGTGTTGTTGTTTCTGGTCCAGTGTGAGTAAATGCGGCATCCAATTCGAAAACAACTTGCACATGTCCAAATTTGCATGTGAAATTGTAAAGACACTAGTTTCTGATATCTTCAAGGTGTTAGCTATCTCACACAACTTCATTTTACGGTCTTTTCTAAAAACTGTTTTGTGGACATTTTTTATGTTTTCCGTAATAACTACCAACAGAGGTTCAGTATCTCGGTGTTTGTACGGCCGCATTTGAGTTCAGCCAATAATAGTTAATTTCCCATGTGCAGAGTTCCTATGGTGCTTATTAAGCCACAGTTTGGCTTCAACATTATTTTTCCCCATCAAAAAACAGTGTTTAATCAATAAACAAAATTCCTTTCTATCCATTGTCTTAAAAATTACAAAAATGGGTTCTCTTAAAAGACTGTAACCTCTAAAGTAATGGTCAGAATGCCATGAAATTTTTACATGTACTGTTTGAAGGTTAGTACCACCCAGAAATCATGTGAGTCTGTCATCAATGTTGCCATATATGTGTCAGACCGGGGACTTATTGAGTGATGTGTTGTGTTCAGTACTTTAAAAAATTTCTTGATTCCATAATAACTTTAAGATGATTCACTTGATGAAATTGACTTCTTTATCAATGATATTAAGAACCTTAATCATACTATATCATCCTTAATCTTTAAAAACAAAACTGGTCTTTCAATACATAACAACATTCCTTTATTGCTGTATCACCAATAATGTATAAAGTAAAATTTGTAAACATAACATAATTAAAACATCTTTGGTACACTCACCAGTAGAATATAGGAATTGTGTGTTGTATGCCGAAGAATTTTGTAGATAGTAAAATAATAGATCTTTATGTAGATCCTTATATTCTTCTCAAAACTAAATTTTCTGATTATGTGTCCTAGAGTCTATATTTTATTTTTGGTTATTTTATATTTTTTTAATGTATATTTGTAAGTGATATTAATTTTAGAAGTTTGTTAAATCTAGACCTCATTTAAATTTAACTTTTGATATTCTTTATCTAAGGACTTTTATGTACAGAGTAGCATCGTTTTGTGTAATTATTCTGCATCCTGAAATTACTTATGGTCTAAAATGTATTCATGAATATGTTTTATGCTATAGGTTCCCACCTGAGGAGATATTTCCCACTGGCGTTTTATTGAATGATAAATCGTTTTAGAGGGCTGCTTTTTATTCTCGTATCATATTCTTGTTTTTTCTATCTTAGGAATTAACGAGTTAAAATTTGGAATTAATATAACCCTGTCGATGGTTTCACACAGTCTGTCCATCTTCAGGAGCCAATTTATATTATATATTTTCAATTATACTTTGAGGAATAACCTCTTATAAGTATTTTCTAAATCTTTTCTTTTTTAAAATATTTTTGTGGTATAGTTCACACTATTGGGTGCTAACATAGATAATGTGAGTACTAGTCCAAAAAAGGTGAGGTTCTTATGTCTTAAGCTATCAATTATTTAATTTGTGTTATCTTATGAGCGTGCAAAGGAACTATATTTTTGTTATCCTTGTTTACAGCTGTTAATAACATAATTGTTGTGAAGTATATTAGCCCCTTATTTAATGTATTAATGTCTTTCAGATTTGAAGGTAGAGTTCACAGATATCCGGTTGAAAAACATTTCAGAAGAGGCTGATGAAAGAAGAGAATTAACAAAGAATTCTTCAACCAAAGGCGAAACTCGTTTTCCAAGAGTGAGCAATATTTTAATTATTATTTATTAATTTAGATAAGCTCAACCTCAAACTTGGAAATTATCATAATCAGTATTTTTATAATTGAAAATAAAGTAATTTTAATAAGGATTAATTTTTTTGTTAAAATAAGTATTTTTCACAAATATACTTCTTTTTGATGAAGTGGTTTTCCGTAAATAAGGTACAGCTTGTGCTTAATTCTTTTGACTACTGTGCTACTCATTATTTATATGAACTGAAATAAAATATAATCCTTATTCTTTGCAAAAAAACAAACAAACATAAATCCACAATTTATTGGTAATTTGATCTGGTTGATTTAGAAATAAATTATTATTTATAATCTTAAAAATTGAAATCAGAGTTTACTCCAATAATAAATATACAGTAGTATATTTATAGAGAGTTGATAACAAAATTAACCTAACAATACACTTCATATCAACATACTAAATGTATTATCATTAGGAGATAATTTTAGTTTAGAATCAGAATAAAGAATAAGACAAGTTAATCATTGATTTAGAAAACATATTTAAAATTATCAGAACTTCTGAAAAATTTTGCAGGAAATTACCAGTTATATATATATATATATATATATATATATAAATGTATCAATTGCATTATCAATATTAATACTGATTCCTGTAGCAATATAAGTTTCAATTCCAATATTGGTATTTTGCTGAAGATAAAATATCGGGGATTTATTTATCAAAATTTTGGTATATTAAACTACTATTTTGATATTAGAAAATTATTGTTACATCACTACTGTCCAGCCTTTAAAGGGGTCCTCTGATCCTTAAGTGGATTTTGGGGTAAACCTGGTGGCTCAGTGGGGATGCTGACCACATCTTCTCCCGTAGTTAGTGTTGGTCATGAAACATTACTGCCTCGTTAAGTATTGAAGCTACTACTCTCTTCATAGGTTGTAGTGTTACAGGTTTTATGCACCTGCTCTCATACACCCACATCTACATATATTTAATTTGTTGTATTTATTTGTTTTTTTCTCAGGTTCCCTCTGAAGCAGATTTTGATATAGTCAAACTAATTTCTAATGGAGCTTATGGGGCTGTATACTTGGTTAGGCACAAAGAAACAAGACAGCGTTTTGCTATGAAGAAAATCATTAAGAATAATTTAATGTTAAGAAACCAGATTGAACAAGTATTTGCTGAAAGGGACATAATGAGTTTTACTGACAACCCATTTGTTGTTAGCATGTACTGTAGTTTTGAAACAAAGGTTTTACATTTTTGTTTTACTTATTTTTAAAATTTTAAATTAATTTGAGTATAATTTAGGTTAAGATTTGAAACTAAGTATTCAGTATAAAATTTCTAGTATTTTAATGTTTCAATTTTATTTGTTAAAAAGTTTTTCATTTCGAGTTTAACATTTTTTTTCTTTTTAGAAACATCTTTGTCTTGTAATGGAGTATGTTGAAGGTGGAGATTGTGCAGCATTATTGAAAAATAGTGGTCCACTTCCCCCTGATATGGCACGCTTCTATTTTGCTGAAACAGTTTTGGCAGTGGAATATCTTCATAGTTATGGAATTGTCCACAGAGATCTCAAACCTGACAAGTATTACACGATAAAGTTTATTTTTAAATAAATTGAATTAAATTTAAGTAAATCTATAACTGTTTATTTAATCTATTTTATGATATTTATTACTTCCAAATTTGTTTACTATAGAATGATAGACAATTAATATTTCTATTTGTGGTTACTAATTTAGTGCAGTTTAGTGGTTACTCATGATCATCTTTAAAAAAAATATATTACTTCAAAGAAATTCTTATAAAAGAGATTCTTTTAAAAATTATGGAATCCCTTACTGCCTCTTGTTCTGCTCTGCAGAATCCATCTATTTACTCTTGGTCTCGGGTGGCTCATTAGAGACTAAACCTCTTTATGCTTGAGCAGCTTGAAACATACTTTACCTCCTTAATCTTGGGTTGTTTTCTGAGTTGATAGTAACTCCATGGTGGTCCAACTTTCCATCATCATAACAATATTTATGAATTCTTAAGAATTTACCTCTGGACTTGCTGACACAAATCACAATTATATAGCACTGACTATTTCATGGTTCCAAAATACTGCAAGATATATTGCATTATATTATAATTACTAACTCATTCTTCTGGGGTATCAAGAAAGTTGTCCAATGTGTTTAATATTTAGTTGATAAAATGTAGTAATGGAAGAAACAAGCATGTTAATTTTGCAGAAGAAGCTAAAGATTAAGTGAGCGCCTACTAGTTTCCAATTAGCTCTCCCCAGGAAGGTGTAGTTAATCAGCTTATTGTGGGCTGTTCGCCAGGGGTGTGATTTCGGGTGTAAATATTGATCTTATCTCAGTAGATATCAACTTGGATTTTGAGTTGTCATTTGAAAACTTAAACTGGTAATCATGTATTGGATATTGTTTGGCTGCAAGTCTTGAAGTCATATGAAGCATAAATAATGATATTAATTAAAGTATGTTAAAAAATCTGGGATTGTTAAATTTTAAAAAATCATACTAATTACACTTTTAGCCTCAAACATTAATCCTTAAGTGCCTAAACATTTTTCTTTAAAACTGTGATATTTTTGTTATTTTTCTTATTCTTTAGCCTCCAAGAATTAATCAAGTTCAAGGTTGAAAAAAATAGCTTTTATGACTAGTGTAGAAAACATTTGTACTATTTAAAGCCCACTATGCACTGATGGGGTCAAAACTGGTTCTCCTTGAATATAGGCCTATAACCCATGGTATGGTAGGGTCTTCATTAAAACAGATGCTCCTCAAAGCTACCTAAAAATCAGCTGCCCTATAACTTACTTGAGAATAATTGCCCATCTACGACTCTCCGGTAAACATACAATTACTCTAAGTGTTTTGTCCACACAAATATGCGTTGGACCCACAGAAGCTTTTTCCAGCTTGTGATAGAATGACAATAGAGGATCGTTTCCATTTTTTGATAAATTGCCTCTCATATCATGAGAACCGAATCCGATATATGCCAAAACTGAGCAATATTAATCAAAATCACTTGAATGAATTTCTGTCTGTACCCTCAGGATTGGATCTTAAACTTTTTTTTATGTATGTAACACAAAACATTTTGCTTAGAGCTGGATAGCTATCATTCCATTAGGGGGTATTGTTTTTGTTTGTTTTTTTAAATATTATTAAATATGATGTGACGTTTTTGTTTTATTCTAACGAATGTTGATAGCCCAGCTTGGGTATATTGTTTGTTTTTATTTTATATAAACGATCTTTAACTCACCATTTTTGTAAAATTATAACAATTGGTTATTTATTTTATATATTTCACAGATTAGAGTGCTACCAATGGGTAGTTTCTCTACACGCCTGTAACACTCCAATTTAACTTAGATCAGATTTACTAAATGTATTATAATGTACAGTT